>NW_025832080.1:9399-140568 GCF_002878395.1 Capsicum annuum | reverse complement strand
TATCTAGTTCAGACCTCAGTAAACTCAGTCAGCTAACAGAATTACTAATATTCCATCAGTCAATGAGACTTAGTGAACTTAGTTTAGTTTAGCTAAACAGTAATATTAGTAACCATTTTGTCCAGCCTAGTACTGAATAGAAATCAGTTTAGTCTCTATTCAGTTAGGAGTAGGATTCAGCTCTAGGTTAACTAAGGATGGGGGCATTCCTGTCAGTAGAGGGTTTGACCGTTAGCAACAGTCCTTGCATTACAGAACTATATATCCAATGTAGGTTGAGGTATCTTTCTACTAGATATTATGAGGGTTGATACTTCTCATCCGAGTTATTCTGCCAACGAGGGTTGACGAAAGAGCTTCCTATCAGAGAGGGTTAACTCACAGTTTATCCTTACCTATGGCACGATATTTACACCCTTCCAACTGAGGTTAAAGGTTAAACCCTAAATCAGTTAAAGAAGGGGAATATCAGTTAGATGATTACCTCCCACAGTCTCAGTTCTAGTCTCAGTCTCAGAATAGAACATAGTTCAGTTTCACAGATTCAGGACTATCAGACATAGTCACTCAACTCAGTACAAAACGTAGTATGGTTCCAAAGTATTAAGAACTATCATATCTAGTCATTCAGATTATCAGTAATACAGTATTCATAAACTTAGATATCGGTTATTAGTAATCCGATTCAGTACTCAGTATTAGCACAATCTCAGTTACAGTCTATGTATTCATGCATGTACTCTTACTCAGTCATACTCATGTCATTCAGTTATTATTATGCATGCATATGAACCCATACATATCATCCTACCTCACAGAGCATACCAGTATATTCAAAGTATTGACGCATGCTTTTCTTTGCACCATGATGCATTATATCATAGGTTCAGACGCACGGGCTCTAGAGCTCCCTTAGTAGTTCAGATTCTCAGCTTTTAGAATAGTGGTGAGTCCTAATAGTTTGAGGACATTCTATTAATTTAGAGTACTTTAGTTTTATTTTAGTTGATGGAGTTATTTGGGGGCTTGTCCCTTCAACTCCACAGTTTAGATAGTTAAGGCTTTTTTAGACTAGAGTATTTTCAACAGTTGTTTAGTTTTTCAGTACTTATATTCAGTTTTGGTATTTTGATATCAAATTTAGATTTATTTAAAGATTTAAACCTTATGGAATATGTTTCCACCTATTTCCGCAATCATTACAATATCTATTACACAGTTATTATAGCAGGTACCAGTCATGGGTTAGCTTATGGTCCTTCAGGATTATGAGCACCATTTAGCATCCATGGTATAAACTCAGGGCGTTATAAACTTAGCATCAGAGCCTAAGGTTCTACAAAGTCCTAGGAAATCTGAAAGACGCATCTAGGTTGTGTGCCACACTTATGGACAAGAGGCTATGAGATGTTTTAGGAAAAGTTTCCCTTCTTTCCGTATTCATGTCGTGTGAGTGAGCATGAGCTCCAGTTACACTCTCTTTCTAATCCTAGATTCTCTTCTATTTATAGAATATGGATTCAAAGAGGACTTAGGAAAGAGGAACGAAACATCAGTTAGCCCCTCAGCCTATCCATCCAGATCCTTTGGGAAAACGTGTCTCCCATGCGGAGTTCGGAGCAGTCTTCACCACCCTTGCTCATTCTGTGGTAGCCCAAAATAAACGTCCAGCTATAGTTTTGGCCAACCCAGTGGCCAATACTACTGCTTCAAGGATTTGGGACTTCACCCGAATGAACCCTTCATTATTTACTAGGTCTAGGTCAGATAAGGACTGTTAGTAATTTCTTGAGCAGATGTAGAATTTTGTCAATATTATTTGGGTGACTACTATTGAGAGCGCTAAAATGGCTGCATATCAGTAATGGGATGTGGCTCATTCATGGTTCAAATAGTGGAAGGTAGAGAGGGCCATAGATGCAGGGTCCATAGAGTGGAAGGAATTTGGAGTTGCTTTTATGGATAGGTTCTTCCCTCTAAAGTTGAGGAAAGTGAAGGTTTTGGAGTTTATAAACCTAAAGCAAGGAAGTTTGATAGTGCAGGAGTATTCTCTTAAGTTTACTCAATTAGCTAGATATGCCCCACTTATTGTAGTAGATAGCGGAACAAAGATGAGTAAGTTCGTGTTAGGAGTATCTAGCAGCATGGTCAAGAAGTGTTGGACCATAATGCTTATTAAGGAGTTGGACATAGCTAGGCTTATGGTCCATGCTCAGTAGATAGAGGAGGCCAAGAGTAAAGAGAGGGAGAGATAGAATAAGAGGGCGAGAACAGGTAGTTTTAATTTTGCTCATCCTAAGCCATAGGGTGGGAATCGTTCTCAGCTCCATCAAAAATCCCCCGCTCCATCTCCTTCCTAAGCCAGTGCTCTATTGCAAAAATTTAGATAAGGAAACCGAGACAAGGTATCAGTCCCTAAACCTTTGGGCAATGTTAGAAGTACCCGAACCAATCACCTTTTCCAGAAGTATGGCAGAAACCACTAGGGTATCTACAGAGTTGGCAGCGATATGTGTTTCGAAAGTGGCAAGCCAGGCTATAGAGTTAGACAGTGTCCTCAGGTGGGTTTGTAGAGTCAGTATAACCGTCCCCCCCAGCTTAGTTCGGTCAATCGAATTAGTAGGGTGACTTTTCCAGTTCCACCAGTGGACAGCGCCCAAATAGATTCTATGCTCTACAGTCCTGACAGTATCAGGAAAGTTCTCCTAATGTGGTCACTGGTATGTTACAAGTTTTCCATTTGCATGTTTTTGCTTTGCTAGATCTAGGAGCTTCTTTGTCTTTTGTTACTTCATATATAACCCTTAATTTTGGAGTCAGTCTTAAAATTCTAGCAGAGCCTTCTCAATTTCTACCCCAGTGGGTAAATCTATCCTAGCCCAACGGGTATACAGAAATTATCTGGTTATGATATCTCAGAAAGTCGCTTCAGCAGATTTAGTCATATTAGAGATGATTGATTTTGACGTCATTCTCGACATAGATTGATTCATTCTTGCTATGCCTCATTCAACTATGAAAATAGAATTGTCTAGTTTCAGTTTCCAAATGAACCCATCCTAGAGTTGAATGGTAGTACTTCAGCACTTAGGGGTCAACTTATTTCTTACCTTCAGGTTAGAAAGATGATATCTAAGGGATGTGTCTACCATTTTATTTGAGTCCAGGACTCTAGTTCAGAAACCCCTACTCTTGAATCAGTATTATTGGTATGTGAATTCCCAGATATGTTTCCCGATGATATTCCCAGAGTTTCTCCCGAAAGGGAAATTGATTTCGGAATAGATTTTCTCCCAGATACTCAGCCCAAATCTATCCTGCCATATAGATTAACTCCCGCAAAACTCAAAGAATCAAATGAATAGTTAAAGGATCTCTTAGATAAGGGATTCATCTGACTCAGTGTGTCTCCGTGGGGCGCAACAGTTTTATTCGTGTGTAAGAAAGATGGTTCTCTCAGAATGTGCATAGATTACCGTCAGTTAAACAAAGTTACAGTCAATAATAAGTATCCACTCACCAGAATTGATGATTTGTTTGACCAACTTCAGGGTGCCAGTTATTTTTTTAATATAGACCTCAGATCAGGCTATCATCAACTCAGAGTCAGGGAACGTGACATCCCAAAAACAACTTTCCAAACTTGGTAGGGTCACTTTGAATTTTTAGTTATGTCCTTTGATCCTACCAATTCCCCAACATCCTTCATGGACTTGATGAACCATGTGTTCAAGCAGTACTTGGATATGTTCGTCATAGTCTTCATAAATGAAATTCTTGTTTACTCCCGTAGTGAACACGATCATGCAGACCATCTCAGAATAATATTGCAGACTCTCAGAAACCATCAGTTATTTTCCTAATTCAGTAAGTGCAAATTTTCTATAAGGTCAGTAGCATTCCTTGGCCATATAACTTCCAGTTATGGAATTAGGGTTGATTCCTAAAAGACCAAAGTAGTGAAAAACTGGCCCAGGCCTATCTCTCCATTAGATATCAGGATTTTCTTGGGTTTGGTTGGCTGTTACTGATTGTTTGTTGAAGGATTTTCATTTATTACATCCCCTATGTCCAAATTGACTTAGAATAAAGTCAAGTTCCTGTGGTCAGATTCTTGTGAGAAGAGTTTTCAGTAGTTGAAGACTCGACTCACCACAGCTCTAGTGTTGACCATATGAGATGGTTCCAATGATTTTATTGTGTACTGTGATTCTTCTAGAGTTGGATTGGGTTGTGTTCTGATGCAGAGAGGTAAGGTCATAGCCTATGCCTCTAGATAGTTTAAGCCCCATGAGAAAAACTATCTTACTCATGATCTTGAGTTAGCAGCTATAGTTTTTGCCTTAAATATTTGAAGTCATTACTAGTATGGTGTGCACGTTAATGTGTTCACTGATCATAAGAGCCTGCAGTATGTGTTCTCACAGAAAGACCTCAACCTCCGTTAGATAAGGTGGTTGGAATTTTTGAAAGACTATGACATGAGTGTTTTGTATTATCCAGGCAAGGCCAATGTAGTGGCTGACGCTCTCAGTAGAATGTCTATGGGTAGGGTTGCCCATGTTGTGAACAGTAAAAAGAAGTTAGCCAAGGAAGTTCATCAGCTAGGCTGACTAGGTGATCGCTTAGTCCATTCAGCAAAAGGTAGTGTATGGGTATAGAGTAGCTCAGAATCATCCCTAGTTTCTAAAGTGAAGAAAAAGAAGGATAGGGATCCCAGTCTAGTCCAGTTGAAGGAATCCGTCAGAAATTAAAAGGTAGAGGTTTTCTCCCAAGGGAGAGATAGTGTTTTGTATTGTCAGGGTCATCTCTATATGCCAAGTGTAGATGATTTGAGGCAGTGAATTCTCGCAGAGGTGCGTGGTATGCGTTACTCTATTCATCCTAGGGCCATAAAGATGTACCGTAATTTATGAGAGATCAATTGGTGGAGTGGGATAAAATGATACATTCCAAAGTTTGTGACTAAGTGCTCAATATGTCAGTAGGTTAAGATTGAGAATTAGAAGCCTAGTGGGTCCATGTAAGAGTTCAGTATTCCCACCTAGAAATGGGAAGAAGTGAACATAGACTTTCTGATGGGCTTGCCTCGTACTCGTCGTCAACATGATTTAGTTTGGGTCATTGTAGACAGGATAACCAAATCTGCTCATTTTTTTCCAGTTCATACCTCCTATTCAGTCGAGGATTATGCCAAACTCTATATTAGGGAGTTGGTCAGATTGCATGGTGTTTGTTGTCTATTATCTCAGATAGAGGTACCCAGTTCACCTTTTTTTTTGGAAAGCATTCCAAAGGGTCTTGGTACCCGAGTTCATCTAAGTACAACTTTCATCCTCAGATAGATAGTCAAGAAGAAAGGACCATTCAGACCTTAAAGGATATGCTGCGAGAATGTGTGATAGACTTTAAAGATAGTTGGGATGACCACTTTCCTTTGATTGAGTTCGCATATAACAACAACTATCACTCCAGTATTTAGATGGCTCCATTTGAGTTCATATGCAGATGCGCGAAGAAAGGATCTCACATTTGAGATTGGTGACAATGTCTACTTCAAGATCTCTCCTATGAAAGGAGTGAAGAGGGTTGGAAAGAAGGGGAAACTCAGTCCCCGATATATCAGTCCTTACCGAATTCTCATTCGTTTTTTAAAGGTAGTTTACGAGCTTAAGTGACCTTCAGATTTATATTTAGTTCATCAAGTGTTTCATGTCTCCTTGCTAAAGAAATGCATAGGTGACCCATCAGTCATAGTCCCTATTGAGGGCATAGATATTTAGAAAAACCTCTCTTATGAAGAGATCCCAGTCAAAATACTTGACTATCAAATTCGCAGACTAAGGAACAAAGCAGTTCCTCTAGTCAAAGTTCTTAGGCGGAATCAGTCCGTTGAGAGAACTAGTTGGGAAACAGAAGAAGACAAGTAAACCAAGGATCCTCATCTATTCTCCACTATTCAAGACTCAGCTCAAGGTAATAGTTTCCTTAATCTTAATTAGTTTCATGTTAAGATTTCAATTACAAACTCGGCATCAGTTACCATTGTATGTTTAGTTATATATTCATAAGCTAGTTCAGTCATGTATCCACGCATCGGATATGCATGTTTAGTATATAGATTCAGTTTATTAGTAATCCAAGTCAGGCATTCATGAATCATGTTTAGCTATATCCATGCATCAGATATGCATGTTCAGTATGATAGTTCAGAATACCAGTAATATCAGTCATATAGTCATGTTCCAGATGTTCAAGTCCAGTAAGTAAATCAGTCTCTCAGTATTCTCAATCTCAGCAGTATCATTCAAGGACGAATGTTCCCAAGGTATAGATAATGTAATACCCTGCCTAATCCTAAGCTTAATTCAGTCTTCTAGGTTTGTCAAGGGGTCTCAGACTTAGAATATTTTAGCTAAGTACTCAGACTTAGTGTCATTTTAACCTATGAAGGTTGGCAGTCTTATTTATCTACCTTTATGTTCATTAAATATTGATGTTTTGGTTGATTCATAACAAGGAGTGTGTGTAGGTGTTTTCAGACAAGTTTTAGATTTTTCTGACTTTGTTTGAAGATCTTTTGGAAT
Organism: Capsicum annuum; assembly: GCF_002878395.1. Lineage (NCBI taxonomy): Eukaryota > Viridiplantae > Streptophyta > Magnoliopsida > Solanales > Solanaceae > Capsicum > Capsicum annuum. Next base: position 133,981 of record NW_025832080.1, on the reverse strand, counting down.
CCCAAAATAGTGAATCAATGCGATCTTGGCGCGCCGCATTGACTATCATGTTGATTACTATTTTCCCGAACTACCAGCATCCAATTCAAGTGAATCGACGTGAAAATGGTACGACATATTGGCTATTGTATGGATGGCATTGACTATACACAAATATGACAACTATCTGAAAATTAGGACAACGCCCCTAGTAGACCAAAACTATAATAGATGACAAAATCTAAAAGGTGCAGGCCTTCTGGAATAGAGAAGGCTCACCACTGCACAATCTGATCTGCTTTCTGAATTATCTACTGCTTATCTGGACCCCTAGACTGAGCCTCAAAACCTGAAAGATAGGGGAGAGGGGTCAATACAAATGTACTTGTCTACAGAGCGAATCCAAAATAATCATTTATATTCAATATATATGAGAGAAATCAAAATCAGTTCATAAATATATCATATAGTAAGAAATCACATGGGCATTTTAAAAGACTCTGTGAAAACATCTGAAATCTGTGACACTCTTTGTCTTATTTCTACGCTAGGTGGTGTACCCTACAATCTGTAATCCCACGGGCTATATGGGATCTACCATTAACTCGGCAGCCAAGCCCCCAATCCAAGTGTGCCTCAAGGGTCAGAGTTTCTGAATCTACTACACCACACGGTCGTCTCCAGTGTATAATAATTATCTACCCGTATCGGCAAATACGATTTCAGGCTAAGAGTTTCTTGAACTCTTGACTTATTAGGGTAACCACATTACCCTCTTTATGCCAATTTTTAGTTCTTTAAACATACATGCTCTGAAAAAATATTCTGAAATCTTTAACTCTATCATGGCATATACACATATATGGTATCATCATGCCATCGACTTGCAAGTCACATTTTCTGAGCCGTTTATAGCAATTTATATCTTTGTTTTTAAATCATGAAGTTTAGGACCACCATATCAACAATTCTTTCAAGAAACACATGTAAAACCGTGCGGTTAATTATCTTTTTTAATGATTCAGTAAACAAAGGTGGTCATGCTAAAAGTCTCAATGTAATGCAATTCTTTCTCATTAACATCACATAGTTATATGGAGAAACACCCTTTCAACAATTTGAAATCATAGTCAAGTACAATGGAATTTGAGAAAACATCTTTCAAATCATAAAACATGAATTTCAACTCTTTTCCAATGAAACCATAAGCTTTAATTCAATACAAGAGAGGGAGTTCATGATAAAGTATAGAACTAATTCTGGCGCTGGATGATGCACCCTGGGAAGGATCTAGGCGACTTATAGGAGTTGGTGCGCTAGTAGCCTGAGTCTGGGGATAACCCTGTTACCTAGCTTAGCATATGGGCACTCTTTGAACCTTTTTGTCGCAATAAACATTCACTGGGATGATTTTTACCATACTTAGCACATGCATGATAACTAGGCTTTCCACTTACACAATTTTGAAACCTGGACATATAAGTCCTTTTCCACTACTCCTTCTTGGCTCTGGGTGTGGGAGAACTGGATGAAGATGGCATCAACAAAGACAGGTGACCCTGAAACTATGAACGATTTCCCCCAGCAAATATCGATTGGCCATACTCAAACTACCCAGTTCTAGCCTTCTTATTTTCTCTATCTCTCCCCTTCAACTTTTCATCCCCAATCTACTGAGCATGAGCTACCAACCTATCAAGGTCCATGTCCCCAATAAGTATAGAAGTCCTACACTCCTTGACTGTAAAAGTAGACACTCTGGTAATAAACTTACTCATACTAGACCTTGGGTCAGCTATCAAATCAGGAGCATACTTAGATAACTGATTGAACTTAAGGCAGTACACTTTCACTATCATCAAAGCCTGCCTCAGGTTCATGAACTCCTCAATCTTTGCTTCTCACAACTCACGCAGAAAGATCTATCTAGAAATACATCCTGAAACACCTGCCAACACTTAGGAGCTATATTTTCACCCTTACCTTTCTTCCATATAACCACCCAATCATAAGCAACATCCTTTAACCGATAAGAAGCCAATTCTACACCCTTGTCTTTAGTAACATGCAAAACTTGGGTGATCTTTTTCACCTCATCAAGATACAGTTATGGGTCCTAACCTACCTTTGACCCAAAAAATTTAGGCAAATTTATTCTCATAAAGTTATAAAGTTTGGCTGTAGTTAGATCACCCTCTTATTAATGCGAAACTACAACCCGATAGTTGCCTAGAACATTAGAAGTCATAGCTTGGGCCAACGCCTGAAAGGCAGCACAGAATTTAGCATAAGACACATTTTTATTCAGAGGATCAATATGCTGGGGTGGCTGATTATCATTTCTGTGGGCATTAGCTCTGTAGAAAGGCATATTCTGTCATATAAGAGCACGAATTAAAAGTAGATAGAGACATAAGTAAGCACGATGGATCACAAAAGAAAAGAATGATTTCCTAAAACATCTCGTAGCATCTAGCTTATAAATGTGGCACGCTTCACACCCATGATCAATACTCTACATAACAGGCCTTCTCTTACTCCCTAAGACCCTTTAAAACCCTAGGCTTTGATACCAAGTTCCTAACGGCCCAAAAATAGTTCCCTAGACGTCACATGATTCTCAAGACTATGAGTAGTCTCCAGTTAACCCTGTAAGCCTTCAACTAAATCTGAAACTCGTAATGGAGAAATATAAACATAAAATTAATATTGTGTTCTGACTGATCAAAGATGAAATCAACTTAACATAAAATCTAAAAATACTTGACTTAAAAGTCTGGACAAGCAACACTGGAAATCTGAATTATAACTAGTAGTCTCACAAGCCTCTACTACAAACAACTAGACATCCACTGGGACAAACCCCAGCTAACTCAAACTTACTAAAAATACTGAATCAACTACTTTAATAAGCTAGAAAATTGAATAACTAGGTCTCAAACTATAAAGATTCACCAACTATCGGGATATAAATATAGATGCTCAAAATAACTCACGTTGCTGAATTGAGCACCTGAACCTACATTATTAAACAATGTAGCACATAGACATATATGTAGATCAGTACTTCTAGAATGTACTAAGCACGTGGGGTTGAAAGCATTAGCAAACGATATCTCAATATTATTATAAACTTGTAAAAGAATGCATGCTAAGTGTAGATGACTCACATTAGCTTGAATAACTAAAATCTAAAAATTATAATCATGAGTAATAAAGCATGCTGTATAAATATTATGAGTCCTAACACTTAGTTCTAATAGCTTTACTTGTATTCTATCCTTAAATCATGTAGTCTAGATGTATAAAGGACTCACTTTATATTTGTAAACTGAAAGCTGAAATCTCATGACCAATATCTTATGTGAGAAAATAGCTGAAATCAATTGTGAGCCTTACACTTAGTTTCAAATTTTTTTTTCTGTTAGGATTACTTTTTTTGTAGGGAGATTCTTCTAACCGACATAAATCATGTGAACTATCATGGAGTCTAACGTCTAGTTCTCCTAAGAGAAAAATTTCATGTTGGGGAGAGGTGCCATACTCTTGCCAGGGAGTATAACCTGAGCTATGTGATCACAATTTGTATATGTCATCCATATAAATGGGAATAATTTGAATCTGTACCTACGTTGGATCATAGTTATGGGGAAATAGGATGCACTAAACCCACACTTCGTGATTGGTGCTAAATACTACTTTCTTTAAATCTGTATGCTCATTTTGTAGGGAATCCACTTTAAAACTATTATAAGGGTTTATAATGAAAACCAACTATGCATCTATCTGTTTTAAACTGTGATCAAACTAATCTATAGTCAAACTGTCACCAAAACTATAAAGTGGATTACATGTCTTAGCTGAGGATCAAAAGATCAAATCTGAATTCAAAAACTGAATATAAACTAATAATCATAGGATTCTTAAAGCATAGTATTCTTGAAATATCAATAGTTAAACTAGGGATTAATAATCCCATTCTTCAAATTCATGTCAATTTTTCATAAATCATGCTTAATAATCAAAATCATGAAGTTCTTGCACAATATTAGTCTAAATAGTGAAATTCAGCCTTCAATATATCATAAACCATTTCATAAACATAAATGTGCAAAGGTAGGCATGCAATTCATCATCTAAAATATTTGTAATATCATAATCTTCCAATAGAAATATTTGAGTATGAACCCTAATTTGAAATTCATGTAAATTCATATGAAAACATTTTTAAAATAAATTTTGGGCACAAGGATGGAAGTGGTATCCTTGTTCATAACCCCACATACCTTAATTGATGAAATTGATGAAGACACTTGACTTTGAATTCCTATTTGTTCTCTTAAAGATTGTTTCTTGATGTTCTTGAATTGGGAACCTTTAATTTTGGATTATCTTGGAAAAAAGAATGGTGAGATATTTGGTTTCTTGAGGTTTGAAATTGAAGCTCTAGGGTTTTTCTTGAGAGCAATTTGGTGAAAAATAAATATAACATGCTTAGAATAGGTTAAATCTTTTATTTATCACGATTCAGGGGCTTGGGAAAAAAACTAAGTTGCCTCTTGGATTTAAAACTTGGAACTGAAATGCCGATTAAGGCTTCACCGCAGCGTGGAGAGTGGGTCATTGTGATACCCACTGCGACGCAGTGGAATCGCGGTGACTCAATGGTTTTTGACAAATGCTAATTTGTGCATTACCGCGATGCGGTAAGCCCCTCATCGCGAAAGTCACCGCGACACGTTGCAATCGTGATAGCTCTCTGGAAATTACAATTGCCTTTTCATCCTTCACCACGACGCGGTGACTCAGTCACCGCAATACTCAGCGCGATGCAGCCTAATCGCAATGAGCTTCTGTCTTGCCAATACTAATGCGATCCAAACCTTGTTTAAAAAATCCAAAACTTGCTCGAGGCATGCTACTTACACCCTGAATATAACTCAACTCAAAAAATCATCGTCTTGAAGATCAGAAGGTCAACTTAAAAATCCTCAATGTTTAAAGGGAGTAAAAAATGACTAGATCCCTCAACTAAAAGCTTTATTTTCAGGTTCTAAGTGCTATAAGAACATACTAAGGGATAACTTGAACTAAGAACGTACGGGGTATTACATGATCATTCGCTTCTTATGATGGTGCAATTGTCTCTAATAAATTGCAAGGGCTATGATTCCTTGCCAGCATAAGGACAACTTCCTTCTTTGAAATTCCTTAGTATTAGAGGGATGCATGGAATCATAGAGGTGATAGAAGAATTCTGGGGTAATTCGTTGCACTTTAACTCTCTTGAGAAGCTTGAATTTTCAAAGATGCTGGAGTGGAAGCAGTGGCATGTACTAGGTAATGGAGAATAACCCGCACTTCATGACCTTACAATTGAAGATTGCCCCAAGTTGATTGGAAAGTTTCCTGAAAATCTTTGTCGTCTTACAAGCTTGACAATTTCAGGATGCCCTGAACTCATTTTTGAGACACTTATCTAACTTTCAAATTTGAAAAAGTTTGAAGTTGTTAGTTGTCCTAAGCCGGGGGTTCATTTTTATCATACTAAACTGTTGACATCCCAACTTCTGGGAATGAAGTCGATTGATGAATTGTCCATTACTGATTGCAGCTCTCTTACCTTCTTACCTATTAGCAGTCTGCCAAATACTTTGAAGAAAGTAGAGATATCTTCTTCTGGGAAATTGACATTGGCGATGTCAATTAAGGAGATGATTTCTTGAGGAAGTAACTTGATTTTGGATAGATTCGTACTAGATCAATGTGATTCTATATCACCTGAGTTTGAGTTAGTCCCGAGAGCATGTGATTTAAGAGTAGATGATTGCCAAAGCCTTACTAGTCTTTTGATTCTCGCTGGGACTGAAAATGTCAGAATTTTTGGATGTGGAAATCTGGAAATACTTTCAGTGGCATGGGTGACTCAGATAATGGCATTGCGTGGTTTGAGTATTGGCAACTGTGAGAAACTAAAGTCGCTGCCAGAAAAGATGCAGGAACTCCTTCCATCTCTTAATGAACTATACCTGACTTGTTGTCCCGAAATAGAGTCCTTTCCTGAAGGAGGATTGCCCTTCAATTTACAAGACCTGGGATCTACTATTGCAGGAAACTTGTGAAGGGACGAAAGGAATGGAATTTATAGAAACTCCCATGTATCAGAGAGCTAAACATCTTCCACGATGGAAGTGACGAAGAGATTCTTGCTAATGAGAATTAGGAACTGCCATGCTCTATTCAAAGTCTTCGTATATCCAAACTGAAAATGTTAAGCAGTCAGTTAGTGAGTCATACTCGTCAAGTTGATAGTTTAGTTAGTGAGATACCAATGTTGATCCCTAGGTTATCTGGTTCGAATGGAAAAATGTTAGAAGTTTTAATTGACCGTTTAACAACTGCTGTGGCAGTATGAATGATTGCTCGGACACAACAGTTATAAAGATTCTCTTTTTATTTTAGTTTTTATAACCGTTGTGGCCGAGCCATCTTGCGCTCACCCCGACATAACCGTTCTTTTTTTTCCTCGGGAATAAAATAAATGGAGTGTTATATAGAATGGAACAGATGGAATAATTATTTTCTTGTTGGACCTTACTCTCCTCTGTCAGCTTTTATTTGTGGCTTCAGATTTATATTCCAATTAGTATTAAAGTAGTTGTTCCATTATGGTTGTTGCTTCCTTTTATGTTATTTTGGGTGTTGAAGTTGATTTCTGGATTTTGTCATGAGGTCTCAAGATCCTCCTCTACAACACGATAGAAGAGGTAGACTGAAATGGAGAAACGTAGAAGCTCAATAAAAAGAGAATTCCTGCGAACAAAATGCTCAACATGCAGGATACACCATATGACAATATAATCACACCATCATTGCCACGAGAACTATTCTTTGTCTCTTTTCCACCAAAAATAAGCATAATTACACTTCTTCCAACTCCAAAAACACACTTGAGGTTATGGTAAATTCCCTTAATCACACAATTTTTTCGATTAACTATCGTACCTTCATACAGTCGCTTCTGGTCATCGGTCGGTCATGCCTGTCAGATAATAACAAATCATTACATAGTATTTAGTCAAACTTAGCTGTATATGTAGATAAAATACAAAAATCATAAGTAAATGTGCCATGAATTAAAAATTGAATTAAAAGAGTACCTGGATTAAATTTTGAATCATTACTCAATGTCCCAGTGAAAGGAAGTTGGTTTTCCATTTTTGCACTAGATCCCAAATGAGTATTCTTCCTCATGAGACATTGGCTAACACGTTGGCACCATCCATCTCCCTAAATACCCAAAATTTACAAATTTGTTTAATTAATAATTTGCTATCTAAGATAGAGGAAACTCACAAGAATAAATGTTACAATCTAAAGTGGAATTTTATTAACAAATTTCAAGGATGGAGATTGAGTTGTAAATCAGCTGGAGGTTGTTGAAAATTTGTTTGATCTGCCATTGATACGAAGGTAGGTTTTCCTTGCATCATTCTTTCCCATTATAATTGATGATTGAAAAGGTAATGTTCAGTTGGATCGTAGAAGAAGTGGGTTGGGTGTTCCTTTTTGATTTTTTAAGCTTACACTTCATCCCTAATTTTAGGCTATTTTTCGAATTATGTTCTCTCTCTAAAATACACATCAAACCTGAAAATGTTTTATATAATGTCCTTTTTGCAAACAAACACATACTTGGGGCTTGGATACAATACGTTAAGACTGTTAACAGTCTTTCTGATTCAAAATTTAAGACTACACAATCTACTGTATATTACAGCTGAACCTGAAATTTCATTACTCAAGAAGTATGCACTTATATCCGTATGGGTTTATTAATCTTAATCAGTTTTACCTTTTGTTTCCTATGTTTCAGTTATGGACTTAGCATATTATTTTTTCCTTGCTACGATTTCTTCCTCGTTATTTTCATCATGGCTTCTTTGCTACTGTATAATGTACTAGGCAAGTCCCTTTTACTGTGTCCACCTCGTTTAGTTTTGGTGCTTGTTATGGTTTGTTTATGTTACATTAACTCGTTGGAATCAAATGAAGTTATACCAAAATTTCTCTAATCTTTGTAATGTAGGCACATCCCAATCATGATATGTTAATCAACAAAAAAATTGATATATTTGACGAAATGTCTCATGTGTGGGAATGATCGAGCTAAGATAGATTGTGCTAAGTCATTTGAAAATATAGATTTTGAGTGTTTTTCTGAGAAAGATAATGATAATGACATTGAAGGACCATCCATGGAAAAAGTTGTGCAAGTAACCAAAGCTTCTCAAGTCAAGGCAAGTCGCAAAAGAAAACATTCTTTTGAGGTGCAAGATGTCGTAGGTGATATATCAATTAAATTTGGAGAAGTGACAATGGCAATTGGCAGGATGGTTAATAGTCGACTAGATGTGACAAAGTTATACGAAGAAGTTATGGAAATGAAAGGTTATGAGGAAGAGTTCCTCGGTGATGTTTTTGATTATTTTGTTCAAAGCGACATTTTAGCTAAGGCATTCATGGCAAAAAATCAAAATCTTCATAACGTGTGGTTGGAACGATTCAAGCAACAATAATAGTGACACCTATGGTTTGGAAGAACTTAGCTTCATAGAGTTTGGAATTAGTTATTATTCATGAACTTTTATTTTTGCCGTTTATTTGCTACCAAACTTCTCTTTTTTGTGTATTTAAGTAAATATTGATTAGGAAGCCTGAATTATTTAATTTGTGGTTGCTTAAATTTTAGTGACTTGTAATGTTTTGCTAATCGATATTGGTTTTATTTGCTATTCTTAAATTAGTTCCTACAGATTGTTGAGTTGCTACCGGCAGTGATATACAAGTTAACTGTTAGTAGATAGTTTCAAAAAATATTTTTTTCCTCACCAAATAAATACTAAAAAATATTTTTTGCTAACCAATGAAACACCATAAAATATTTTTCAAAAAATATTTTTCACTCACCACCAAACATGAGAAAATAAGAAAAAAATCAACTTATTTTCCATGAAAATATTTTCTAGGAAAACATTTTCCATCATACCAAATACACCCTTATGATATTTGGTCTATAGAGATGATTTTCCTCTTAATTATGATTATTGGGCTTATAGAGATGATTTTTCTCTTGTTCATGATGTATGACCTATAGATATGAGATGTCTAATAAAGTTGATATGCTTATTGATATTATACCTACTAGATGTGAGATGATTAGAGATATCCTATGGCTTATTAATATGATTATTGATATGAGTTCTGGATATGTATATGGGCCTAAGGCCGTGATTATGACCTTGTGATTATTTCAGATATATATATTATTTGGCCAAGGGTTGCATTATGATGATAATTGGATATCCCAGAAGTGTTTATCTTGATAAAGGATGATATTACAGTTTATGAGTACACATATATCTTTTTGTATACACATCTCTCCGGTATGGGACAAAGGAAGATGCGGTATGTTGCTTACGACTTTATTAATTGAATACTGATGATGGCATGTATAGATTTGACACATTCATGATTATTATATCCGCAACTTATGTGATTCTAGATGAAATATGATCTTATGATTGTTCTGCTTAATTAAGGGTTCAGCTTTGTGGTAGTTAATTGTCTTTTATGAGACTATAACACTTGGGTTGACCCTTCAAGTTTTCAACCAAGAAAAGTCATGAGTGTGAAGAGGAGTTTATACAATCTCAATTAATCATGAAAATTAAGCATTCTCACAACCCCAATCAGTAAATCACATCAAGGCTCCCATAACCCTAGTTATGGGAGCTTTAGCCACACATCTCAAAAGAAGAAGAAGAAAACATTGTTTTGTTCATAAATTAATTCAACGAATTACTTACAAAAGTTCCCTCAATTGTTCTTGATATTCAGTAAGAATAATGATTAAAATCCTCAGATCCACAATAGTAGCTTGTAATCTCATGGAGTAATATGTCACAATGAATTTCAAAGATGGAAATAAGATAAAAGATGTATGAAAGATGCCTAATCTAAACCTAGACTGGATATTTGTATGTTCTCAGGTACTGAGGATTTAAAATTTGAACTCAGCATTGCCGTGTCACAGTTGATGGCCAAGTTGATGGTCTGTCACTTGGACCTTCGATGAAGGTCCCAATATGCTTCACTCTGTTTATGAAGTGATGGGTAAGTTAACAGTCCTTCACTGGTCTAATGATCCGTCACTTGGACTGTCGCTTGATCACTCGGGGAACCACTTCTATCTCAGTATGATGGCCAGGTTGACTACCCATTGGAGATCTGACGATCCATCACTTGGACCATCACTTGTTTTATCCATTCTTCCCATTTAGTGTAGCTTTGACAAGGACTCTGACGTTCCAACATATGGTTGACAGCCTGTCAGTTTGGTTGTCATTCTCCTTTTTGTTCCCATTTCTTCCATTTTTCTAGGTTGTCCTTTCAGCTAAGTTCATGACATGAAAGCACTAAAATCCAAAATCAAATGCAACAACAGTTTCTTGAAAACATACAATTATCCCTGGTAAAAGATGTAAAGTGTTCCGTTAAAAGCCGAAACATCAGGGTACGCATAGGCTCGGCTAGATATTTTGTTGTCCAAAGTAGTCGGTTATTCGCGTTGTTATTGATATTGTTATGATAATTATTATGGATAGCTTATGACATATTGGTCATTGATCCGGTATCGAGAATTGAGGTATGTCTTTGGCCTTTTCTATCTTATGATGGTATTATTGTACACGATTATATTATGTTTAGCCATAGGGATTGGAAACCTTGAGTATGGTAGTGTTGAATCCTGATAGTATCAAGATGAGGTCTTAGAATGAGAATATGATGATCTAGACTACTTTTTGAGATAACTCATGTTTACGTGTATGTATATATGTATCTAGCTATATGAAGATATGTCACTACCGTAGATTTCTTTCCTCGCATGTTCATATTGTATATTCATTTCTTGACCTTGTATATTGCTATATATCTTTCTTTCACCCTTCATTCATATATTGGCCTGGGATATACAATATAGTATTGACGCCTGACGAATGTGGCTGGAATAGGATAGTTCACCTTGATACTTTGTTAGTCTTGTTATGTTAGACTCTTAGACGTGAATATGATAGTTTTCCCTTATTATTCTCATTGAATTGTTATATAAGCTCTGGACTCTTGGGTGTAGTTTCCATTCTGTTTATATGTTGTATCTATCTGCTTTATCTTTGTAGCTTAGTTGGCAGTTTGCAACTGAGTACCATTTGTTTGGTACTCATACTATACTTCTGCAGTGTACAGGTTATCTCCTTTGATTGTGCATCGTGCGGAGCAGCCATGGTTCAGAGACTTAGAGTGAACTCCTAACATTTGGAGTATTACGCATCTCTCTCTTTGTAATAGACTAGTCTTTATATTGAATGCAGATAAGTTGCATCAATGTATTCATTTGTACTTCACTTTGAAATCTTATTATTGTAGAAGCTCTTGTACTGATACCACCAGATTTTGGGATTTCATTATGTATTTGATTCTCTTATCTCATCTATTTCGCATTTATTTTTAGATATAATAGGGTAGTTCGTTACTAGCTATTCCGGACTATTGGTTGGCTTGCCTACTGGTGGGTTATAGTAGGCACCATCATGACCTGAGAAATTGGGAATGACAAATATTTTGATACATCTATTAAAAATAAAATATCTCAAAGTCATGATGACAAAATGGTGCGGAACATAAAATAAATGGTGTGGAACATAAAATAGCTTCTCTAGTAACTTATTGATGAGAATGGAGAAAAAGAAGACTTAGAAAAAGGTAAAAACTGAATGTCTAGCCTAATTAGTAACAAATGCTAGCGCATATTGGAATACAAAGTAAAAAAAGAGATAATGCTCTATTTCCACCTTGAACTATACACGAAAAGGATGAGACACACCTGAAATTTAGGAGGTTCCTATTACCCCCTGGACTAATTAAAATAATATTTTTTACAACCTTAGTGCCTACGTGGCACAACACACTGAAGGGTCCACTTAGACACAAGTATGTGCCACGTATGTGCCACGTAGGCACTAAGGTTGTCATAATATTGTTTTAATTAGTTCAGGGGGTAATAAGACCCTCCTAGTGTCTCAGCCTTTTCGCGTATAGTTCAAGGTGGAAATAGAACATTTTTTCTAAAAAAATCTAGCTTAGTATTAAAAGATCAAAATATTCAACTGTAAACTTAAACTTAATGCTCGTCAAGATTTTGAACATGATAATCTTACTGAGAAATGTTATAAAAAGACATTCCTAATATGAAAGACATTAATATCGCAGAGGAGGACAAAAGGTTTAGATGCAAAATGGTTTCTACCTCTTTGCCCTAAATTCACATTACCACAGCCACAATGTGGAATTTATAGAAAATATGTGGTAACCCTAGTGGGCGAAGGGAGGACCAATTAATAGAAATTAAGACTTAATCTTGAACGTCCATCAAATACCAGTGTACAGATGAGATCTAATATTTATTAAATATTTATGGGCCTTACATTGATTAGATCACAAGTAAAATAAAAAGACTTTTACATTCTCTCAATTGGCAATTACATTATACATATCACAATATGAAAAACCACTAAGGTGAGTTATATATGGCGGTTAAACATAGTTCTAGCTCCACATACTTCCATTCATATATATACTAATATAGTAGCAGCTTATTGTACCAAGTTCATAAGTTCAAAAACATTAAACATTATAGTCTGCATAATGTTTCATTAAGACTTATAATGCAATATCTCAAAACAATAACGCACACATCATTACGAGAAATAGAAAATTCATTAATATACATCAGAACACATAATTGAGCTCGAAAATATGAAAACATCATAAATGCATTAATTCTAAGTTAAATCAAGACCCATTTTTTGAACATGTTCTAACCATCTAGCAATCAAATAATTAAGTGTCAAATGGTGGACAATGTTACATCAATTATGACAATGCTTGACCAAAAATTAGATTATCTTTTTTAGACGATAGGGATTTGTTCAGATGGTAAGCACCCCTCATCTTCAACTCTACGATTGTAAGTTGAAGTCACCAAGGGAGTCAAAAAAGGTACGTGTTAAGGAGGAGGTTAAAACAAAAAAAAACTACTATGTTTTATAGAAGTATGGTGGAGTTTATGAAGCGATCACCAGCCTGAAGTTTGATAAGCTAGACCATACTATAATCATGAAAATTAGTCTAGAGAAACAAATGTTTTTAGAAACTATACTTTCGAACTATCCTGCATAAGCTATAACAATATTTTGATCGACAGAAAGAGCTGCACCTTTGGAACTACAATAGAATTAAACATACATGATGATCCCTGATGCTAAATGATTACTACTTCTTTCAATAATCATCATGGTAAGGAAACAAACTTAAGAAGTGAATAAAGCAATTTATGATATTTTGCACGAAGCAGCAAAGATTGCATACCTCGTGCAATGCATGTGTCTAAAAAATAGTAGTTTGATAAGCAAGATCGTCTTATAAGCATGAGAATTTGTGTGGGAAAACAAACGTTTTGAGAAACTACACTTTTGGGCTATCTTAAATAATTTTACAATGTCATGCTAAATAAACTATATCTCCTCTTTTTCTTCTTCCAGTCCGTCACCTTTAGTAGGAAGCTGATGTGGTCGTCATTCTTCTTTGTACTCTTTTAGTTCCTTTTGGTACCTTTCCTTGTGTTTCACCCTATAGTTTTGATAGACCTGTATGTATAGACTAACAATCATTATAAAACTCTCTCAGTGTCACTATATAATCTAATTTTTGTTTTATTGCTCGAGTTTGATAATCCCAAACAAGATGGACTTGAATTATAAATCTTCACTATACATGTCGCTCATTGAAAGTACACGGCCCCATATTGTTGACAAGAAAGCACAATCCCACATCAAAAAAATAGAGGAAACATGTCCAATATTTAAAGTATCACCCAACTCTACTAGTATGAGGCCTTTTAGGAGGTGCCAAAAAACAAATTCGTGAGGGCTTGACCCAAAGCGAACAATATTATACTAGTGCGGAGTTTGGGTGGAGTTGAACGCGGTCCCAACAAGTGGTATCAGAGCCCAGGTTTGGGTGTGTCGGAGTGGTAACTGCGGTCTGTGAGATGTTCCCGATGTAGCGACATGATTGGAGATTTGCAGGTGGTGCCTTGTGTCAAAAGTCTTCCTGGCGAGTGGTGGTCAGGCAGCGTGTCCTGTTGGGTGATGCCTTATGTCAAAAGTCTTCCTGGCGAGTGGTGGTCAGGAGGCATGTCCCGTTGGGTGATAACGGTGGTACAAGATGTTTGGCAGATCATGTGAAGTGACCTAGTAGTTGAGATCTATGATTGAAGCGTCGTGTTAAAAGTCTTCTTGACAAGTGATGGACAAGCGGCGTGTTCCACTGGTTGGTAGTGACGGTACGAGGAGGTCAAAAGTGAATGTGGTCTTGGTTTGAGAGGGGGATTATTGAGAAGCAAACACAATCCCACATTAGAAAAATAGAGAGAACATGTCCAATATTTAAAGTGTCACCCAACTCAACTCCACTAGTATGAGGCCTTTTGGGAGGTTCCCAAAAACAAATCCGTGAGGGCTTGGCCCAAAGCGGACAATATCATACTAGTGCGGAGTTACACGCGATCCCAACATATATTAGGTAATAATTAGTTTATCATTCTAAATTTATGATAAATCTTTATAATGCAGAATATAATAAATGATCAATTTGAGTATGCTTACCATTTTTCTTCAGGAGAAATATCGTTCCAAGATTCTCCAATCATTTTTGTGAATTTCCTCTCTTTATGTGGATCAAGAGATTTAAGCATGGCGTGTTATTCCACAAATAATAAGTTTTATCCACACCTATTAGCTTTTGGGGATTAGGATCACCATTTTTTCTCCTGTTCCTACGCCTTGTATGGTGGTGAGGTGGTGGATTGTAAGGTTCAACCGTGTTGCAATTTTTTTACAGCTAATTTTGAAGATGATGGAGCTTCTTGGTGGGAATGGTAAAGTACTCCACTAAGCACTTTAGATCCCTTTTTCATGTAAGACCCCGTAAAAATTTCACGTCAAATTCAGCTCGTAAAACTCCATGAGAGATTCCAACACTTAGAAAAAATTTTTTGCTTAGTATTCAAGTTCAACACTTACTCTAATTTTAGACCTCCTAACTTCGGGGAGTTATTTGATGACCTTCCCGACCTTCGTTTTCAGATTTTCAAGTTGCGTTGTGATGGGGAAAGTTCCTAGTACGTATTGGATACTTTCCGGGCACAATTTGGGTGCATTTCAGTGGGTAACTCACTGGTTTGAAATGCTCCCGCATTCCGGGCGCATTTCAGGTCAAAAATTTCAGTCAACTTCAAAATGTCATAACTTCCTGAATATAATGAACTGTGAGAGCTTCTATATATCAATAGAAGGATCTTTGAGTCTTCTTTCCAATTCAATTGGTTTAATCCAATTTGGTCATAAATAAAAAGTTATGATCAATTTACTTCACCCTAGACAGTCAATGAGGGACAGATTTGACCTTAATTGTTCCTTAGGGGTATTTTGGTCATCTTCCTCCCCTATATATACCCCAAACATGGGATTAAGGCTTATTCGCAGTAAAATATACTCCTCTTCTCAAAATCCTCTCAAGAACTCAAGCTAGAGTTTCAATTTGAAGACCCAAATCCCATCAATTGAAGAACATAACTCCTCATTTATCTTCAACATCAAAAGAAGGGTTTCTCTCAAGATCATAACCTATAACAAGAATCAAATCCATCTTCAAGAATATATGATATTCAAGTTTTTTCAAACTCAAGAGCCAACTTATTTTCTCTCAAAGAAACAAGAACCCTAGTCAAGGAATCAAGAACATGTCTAAGAATTTTTTCAAAAATCTTCCACCTAAGGTATGTGTAGTGTTAATCCACGGATTCCTTTCATCCGTAGGAGTCCAAGAACCATGCTTTAAATACTATATTGTGATTGTCTTGTTGAGATATGTTCATGTACATGTTGATGGTTGTTGTTTATGCTTCAAGATGTTAATTTAGGGTGATTCTCATTAAGTATGTGTGCTTGTAGTTAAAACCCATGAAATTGAGTGGTTTAAGATGACTAAATTATTAAGAACACCTATGCCATAAAGTGTGCATGCAAGGTATTTGACGAAATGCCTAGAATAGGCATAATCATGTTTTCATGATTTAATAGTGCTCAATTAACAAGTCCTTATTCCATGTTTTATGATTTCACGTGAATTCCATGTTGTGTGAATAAAGTTCGAATCTTTACATGTTGTTTATGATACCATGATATTTTGTGGATTCAATTGGTGGAATTGAGTTGAATTATGGTGTTATGGTGTATAAAATTGATCATTAGGCATATGCCCTAAATAGTGCATGCAAGATGTTTGTTAAAATGCCTAAGTGAAGAAGAATTGAGCACTTTGACCTATTTATGATCCAAATGATGATTCCATGCCATATCCACGTGCTTAAGTTGACTCCCATTCTAAAGCTATGCCTACCATGTGTTTGATAATCTGCCTCAACGAATAAATGATGATCAAGTACCTAGTCTTCATGCTCCAAGATTTTGCCATGTCTCTTAAGCTATGCCATGTCTACTTGATCAAGATGATTTCTATGCTATTAATGTTCTATGAATATCTTGTTGGCTTGTCATGATATTAAAATTGACCATGATGTTAGTTATATGAAAAGGTTATGACAACACATGATGTATGAATTCCTCGTAGATGCTATATTATGGATTGTTAATGTTGGTCGAGTACTCTTGTATGTCAAATCATGTTAGTTTCGTTCCATCGAGTCCTGGGGGTATTCGTACCCAAAAAATATAGCTATCTGCCTAGAGCCATGTCATGTTTTCACGATACTCTCAGTCAATCCATGTTCATTGGACTTTAGTCAGCTAATAGAACTTAGTAGTATTTAGTTAGTTAAAAGACTTCAGTAGCGTTCGTCTAGTCATCGGAACTTAATAAACTTAGTCCATGTTCAGTTCAGTTAAACAGAACAATCAATAATAGTTAAGTTAATTCTAGTATGAACTAGAAAATTAGTTCAGTATAATTAGTTCAGTGTCATTCAGTTGCGAGTAGGATTCAATACCGAGTGAACCCAAGGATGGGAACTCACCTGCCAGTAGAGGGTGTGATTCTTAGAAATATTCCTTGCATTCTAGAAATATGTAGCCAGCATAGGTTGAGACATCAATACCTATCAGTTGAGGGTAGATGAGGTGGCTTAACCTGTCAGATGAGGGCTCCCACCATTCTCATTAGAGTACCTGCTAGATGAGGGTCACTCACAACTTATCTATACCAGTGGCGCAGTATTGACACCCTTCTAATCAGGGTAGAGATTGGACCCTAACTTAGCTATTATAGCGTATTTGGGACATGTCGGTTAGATAACTACTTCCCATAGTTTTAGTATCAGTGTCAGTAAAAGAACTCAGATAGTTCTTCAGGATATCGGGACTGTCAGATACAGTCAACTCAGATATAGTACAGAACTCAGCTAGTTCCATCAGACTTAGGACGGTCAGATACAGTTATTCATGCTATCAGTTATCAGAACTCATGTTATAAGATATATCAATTATCAAAATTCAGTTATCATTCATGATATGTTATCAGTAAATACATGTCATTAGTATTCATACTCAGTAGTCATGTTATCACGAGCTCAGTTTCAGGACTGTTATATACGGTCAATCAAATTAGTTATTCATAATCAGAACTATCAGAAACAACCATTCCTTTATTAGTAATATAGTATCAGTCTCCCATTATTTAGTAATACAGTGTCAGTTGCTCATTTATTAGTGAATTACATATCACTATCAATAAACTCAACCATTCAGTATCTCAGCATCAGTAAACTCATGTTTTGAGTATTCAGACACTGTAGTCAGTATCACCACGAGTTTAGTTACAGTTACATATGTCTGTATGTATTCTCATGTTTATATCAGTCAGCATTGTTCATGTATATAAAACCCATTGCATTTAGCCTACCTGACTCATATACTCAGTACATTCAGTCATACTGACGCATTCGTGCTATGGTGTTTTATTTGGTGCCATAGGTATAGAGGCACAAGTTTCAGAGTAGCAGTAGCATTGCAGATTTCAGTAGTCAGTGCTCCTCTTCATTCGAGAACAGTATTTTTATTACTTTATTACAGTATTTCAGATTAGTTTTTTAGTTCATGGAGTTAGTTGGAGACATGTTCCTTCAACTCCTTATTCAGTTCAGTTAGAGGCTTTCAGACTAGATGTTAGATTAGATGTTCAGACTTCAGTATTTATGTTTCTTTTTGGTATTGTTATACCATGTTTTTCAGATATGTATTAGTATTGAACCTTATGGCCTTACAGTTCATGTTTCTGCATATTTTTTGAGATATTACGCAGTTTACAGGTACATATATTAGTGATGGGTTAGCTTGTGGTCCTTCGGGATCATAAGCACCGTGTAGCTCTTTGGTACAAAAAATCGGGGCGTTACAAACTTTGTATCAGAGCCTAAGGTTCAAAAGTGTCCTAGGAAGTCTACCACACTTATGTGCAGGAGGCTATGAGATATTTCAGGAACAGTTTCCCTTCTTTCATGTCTCAAGATCATGCTATAGCAAGTTTCTCTAAGGAACCCATGTAGATTCACATCAGGCTCCCCTCATGTCAACCTTACCTTACTTTCAAGGTAACAGAAATAGTGAAGCTCAAGTCATAAAGATAGGGCTTTCTCATGCAGTCCCTGGAGACAGTTATGGGATTTGCCACATGCTCAGACAATATCCCTCAGCTCAGTCATGTTCCAAAGTTGTACAGATTTTATTTAGGATTATGATAACTCCTTTGTAAACTCAAATCCAATTTTTGATATGCCGTTAGATCCCTTCTTAGAATCCGATGATAGTATAGACCTAGAATTTTAAGCATGGACCCAAGAGTTTAGAAGTAGATGAGTTGGGATAGTATTATCTAGTTTTTATTAGATTATGTATTCATTGGGATAGTTGTACCAAGGTAAATAAGAAGGCTTGAACAGTGTAAGATAGAATTTAAGTTTATTTACTTGAAATTAAGCATGAAGGTGTAGATGTGATATTAGTAGTATATGAGGAAACAAAAGCAGCTGATGTATTTAGTAGGATAGGCAGGTGTCGAACAGAGTATAAGTATGTGATGATAGATCAAGTGACCAAGTCAGACTCTCAGATTCCAGTAGTAGTGCCAGTATGTTTAGAAAAGCAATAAGGGAAGACGATTCCCAATCCATCCTCTTCTCAGTACAAAGATCTGAACTTTAGCTATCACGAGATCCACTCAGGTCTTAAATATCAACTCCATGGTCATGAACCACAATCATGCACTTTTCCATAAATCGTGTACCATTTTAGTTCCCAGTATAAAGGATCTCAGTTTACCCCGCTGTACGAGTCAATTCCATGAATACGACCTATGTTCACACGTTTTCCATAGAATCGTGTGTGCTTTCAGTTCCCGGCATAGAGAGTCAGATCTAAATCACTCAATGTCATCAATCATATCTCACGAATACAAAAAACTTGAAACTTAGGTCATGCAGCTCTTAACTCATGTACACGTATCGTGCTTTACAGTATACTCAGCTTTCATAACTCATGCTATGCCCCTACAGATCAGATAAATTCATACCATGTCATGTATATCCTCAGTCCAAACCTCTTTGGTAAATCCATGCTCAGCTACCTCATGTTAGTCGGTCAGTCCTTTCTCGTATGCATAGTACTCTATTGTCTCAGTCCAGCTATTCAGACTAAGTATAATGCAGTCTTGCATACCCAGTATTCAGTTACCAGTTATTTAGTTAATCAGATAAGTTAGTATATTTATGCACTCTTAATCAGTTAAGTTCATGCATCATGTCCCAGTTTCAGATCCCATCTATAAATTCACAATTCTTTTCGTAAGTGCCTTGTACATCGCCTTAGTTTTCCTTAGTATCTCAGCTAAGTCAGTATTCTTCAAGGTCCCAAGGGGGAGATACCCTATATCCCCCGACCTTATGTGATTTAAACATGACACTTTCTTTTCTCTAGATAAATCCAGCTGGAGGAAGGGTTACTTATAAGCTGACCCTCTAGCTCTAAATTTTAGTTGTAATCTATGTTCTTAATGGCTCAATTTAGCCCACGATACTCTGTCCATGTCACACATTACAGACTCAGTTCAACTCATGTATCATGTTCCAGACTAAAACTTGGTACCATTACCATTGCATGTTTAGTCGTATGTTCATGAGTCAGTTCAGTCATGTATCCACACATCAGATATGTGTGGTCAGCTTATAAATACTTTTAGTCATGCATTCACGTATCACGTCAGTTATATAATCATGCATCAGATATGCATGGTCTTAGCTTATCAGTTATGCATCAGATATGCATTCTCATTTTCAGAAAACTTAGTTAATCAGAACACTCAGTCCTTTATTCATAAATCAGTTACACCTGCATGTTCAGTATGATGTATTCAGCTTGTCAGTTATGTCAGCCATGAAATCATATTCAGTCGTTCATGCTCAGTACTCACGTCAGTTTTCTTCTCTCCCCTCTTAGTCAGTCTCATTCGAGTGTAAGACCCCATAAAAATTGCAAGTCAAATTCAGCTCATAAAGCTCCATGAGAGATTCCAACACTTAGAAAATTATTTTTGCTAACTGTTCAAGTTCAACACTTACTCTAATTTTAGACCACCTAATTTCGGGAATTTATTTGATGACCTTCACGACCTTCTTTTTTAGATTTTCAAGTTACATTATGATGGGGAAAGTCCCTAGTACGTATTGGACATATTCCAGGCGCATTTTGGGTGCATTTCAGTGGCTAACTCACTGGTTTGAAATGCTCCCGCATTCCGGGCGCATTTCAGGTCAAAAATTTCAGTCAACTTCAAACTAACATAACTTCTTCCATATAATTAACTATGAGAGCTGCTATATATAACTAGAAAGATCTTTGAGTCTTCTTTGCAATGAAATTGGTTTCATACCATTTGGACATCTAAATAAAAAGTTATGATCAATTTACTTCAACCTATCAGTAAGTCAATTAGGGACAAATTTGACCTTAATTGTTCCTTAGGGGTATTTTGGTCATCTTCCACCCCTATATGTACCTCAAACACGGGATTAAGGCTTATTTGTAGAAAAATATACTCCTCTTCTCAAAATCCTCTCAAGAACTCAAGCTAGGGTTTCAATTTGAAGACCCTATTCCCATCACTTGAATAACATAACTACTCATTTATCTTCAACATCAGAAGAAGGGTTTCTCTCAAGATCATAACCTATAACAAGAATCAAGTCCTTCTTCAAGAATATATGATATTCAAATTTTTCAAACTCATGAGCCAATTTATTTTCTCTCAAAGGAACAAGAACCCTAGTCAAGGAATCAAGAATATGTCTAAGAATTTCTTCAAGAATCTTGCACCTAAGGTATCGTAGTGTTCATCCAAGGATTCCTTTCATCTGTAGGAGTCCAAGAACCATGCTTTAAATACTATATTGTGATTGTCTTGTTGATATATGATTATGTATATGTTGATGGTTGTTGTTTATGCTTCAAGTCCAATTGTCTTGTTAATGATTGTCTTGTGAAGTATGTGTGCTTGTAGTTAAAACCCATGAAAATGTGTGGTTTAAGAAAACTAAATTATTAAGAACACCTATGCCATAAAGTGTGCATGCAAGGTATTTGACGAAATGCCTAGAATAGGCATAATCATGTTTTCATGATTTAATAGTGCTCAATTAACAAGTCCTTACTCCATGTTTTATGATTTCACGTGAATTCCATGTTGTGTGAATAAAGTTCGAATCTTCACATGTTGTTTATGATACCATGATATTTTGTGGACTCAATTGGTGGAATTGAGTTGAATTATGGTGTTATGGTGTATAAAATTGATCATTAGGCCTGTGCCCTAAATAGTGCATGCAAGGTGTTTGTTAAAATGCCTAAAAGAAGAAGAATTGAGCACTTTGACCTATTTGTGATCTAAATGATGATTCCATGCCATATCCATGTGCTTAAGTTTACTGCCATGATAAAGCTATGCCTACTATGTGTTTGATAATGTGCCTCAACGAATAAATGATAATCAAGTACCTAGTCTTCATGCTCCAAGATTTTGCCATGTCTCTTAAGTTATGCCATGTCTACTTGATCAAGATGATTTCTATGCTATTAATGTGCTACGAATATGTTGTTGGCTTGTCATGATATTAGAATTGACCATGATTTTAGCTATATGAAAAGGTTATGAAAACCACATGATGTATGAATTCCCCGTAGATGATATATTATTGATTGTTAATGTTGGTCAAGTACTCTTATATGTCGTCATGTCAGTTTCCTTCCATCGAGTCTTGGGGGTATTCGTACCTAAAAACTATAGCTGTGTGCCTAGATCCATGTCATGTTTTAATGATACTCTAATTCAAGCCATGTTCATTAGAGTTAAGTCAGCTAACAGAACTCAGTAGCATTTAGTCAGTCAACAGATTTCAGTAGTGTTCTGCTAGTCATCGGAACTCAATAAACTCAGTTCATGTTCAGTTCAGTTAAATAGAACAATCAGTAATAGTTTAGTTAATTCTAGTATGAACTAGGAAATCAATTCACTATATTTAGTTTAGTATCATTCAGTTGTGAGTAGGATTCAGCACCGAGCGAACCCAAGGTTGGGAACTCACCTGCCAGTAGAGGGTGTGATTCTTAGAAGCAGTCCTTACGTTCCAGAACTATGTAGCCAACATAGGTTGAGACATCAATACCTGTCAGTTAAGGGTAGATGAGGTGGCTTAACCTATAACATGAGGGTTCCCACCATTCTTATTAGAGTACCTTCCAGATTAGGGTCACTCACAGTTTGTCCTTACCAGTGGCACAGTATTGACACCCTTCCAATTAGGGTAGAGATTGGACCCCAGCTTAGCTATTATAGCGTATTTGGGGCATCTCGGTTAGATAACTACTTCCCATAGTTTTAGTATCAGTGTTAGTAAAAAACTCATATAGTTCTTTAGGATATCGAGACTTTTAGATACAGTCAAATTAGATACAGTACGGAACTCAGCTAGTTCCATCAGACTTAGGACTGTCAGATACAGTCACTCATTCTATCAGTTATCAAAACTCATGTTATCAGATATATATCAGTTATCAAAATTCAGTTATCATTCATGATATATTATTGGTAAATACATGTCATTAGTATTCATACTCAGTAGTCATGTTATCACGAGCTCAGTTTCAGGACTGTTATATACGGTCAATCATATTAGTTCTTCATAATCAGAACTATTAGAAATAATCATTCCTTTATTAGTAATATAGTATCAGTCTCCCAGTATTCAGTAATACAATATCAGTTCCTCACTTACTAGTGAATTACATATCAATATCAGTAAACTCAGTCATTAGTGAATTACATATCAATATCAGTAAACTCAGTCATTTAGTATCTCAGCCTTAGTACACTCATGTTGTCAGTATTCAGAATTAGTAGTCAGTATCACCATGAGTTTAGTTGCAGTTATGTTGTATGTATTCTCATGTTCATATCAGTAAGCATTGTTCATGTAAATAAAACCCTTTGCACTTAACCTACCTCACTCGTATACTTAGTACATTCAGTCGTACTGATGCATTCGTGCTATGGTGTTTTATTTGATGCCATAGGTATAGAGGCACGAGTTTCAGAGCAGCAGTAGCATTGCAGATTTTAGTAGTCAGTGCTCCTCTTCATTCGAGGACAATATTATTATTACTTTATTACTATATTTTAGATTAGTTTTTCAGTTCATTGAGTTAGTTGGAGACATGTTCCTTCAACTCCTTATTTAGTTCAGTTAGAGGCTTTCAGACTAGATGTCAGATTAGATGTTCAGACTTCAGTATTTATGTTTCTTTTCGGTATTATTATACCATGTTTTTCAGATATGTATCAGTACTAAACCTTATGGCCTTATAGTTCATGTTTTCGCATATTTTATGAGATATTATGTAGTTTTCAGGTACAGATATCAGTCATGGGTTAGCTTGTGGTCCTTCGGGGTCATGAGCACCGTGTAGCATTTTGGTTCAGAAAATTGAGGCGTTACATTAATGGACACGAAATAACCAAAGTCAAATTTGGCATCAATTGTCCCTTCTGTTTGGAAATATCTAGACCCTGAATATACAAGACAATATAACAGAAAAATCAAGGTGAACAATTGATAATGTTAAAAGAAACAGTCAGGTGTATAAAGCATTGCACAATCACTCGAAGATCGTATGGGTTGCACCTCAAAGATGTGTGTTGCATGCTGCTAATCCAAAGCGGTGTGCTTTTTGAATGCACACTGTTAATAAAACTATAAGATCATATCATTTTCAGCACAATTTAAGCACCATTTCAGAACTATTTCAACACCATTATTACTATTATTAAATGATTTTTTATTCAATAGATTTGTCAAAACATAAGGAATGAGTAATATTTTAACTCATCAATTAAAAATAAAACATCTTGAAGTCATGACAAATGGCGTGGATGTAAAATAGCTTCTCCAGTAACTTATCGATGAAAATGGAGAAAAAGAAGACTCTAGAAGAGGTATAAATTTATTATGTCTAGCCTAACAGTAACAAATGCTAGCACATATTGGAATAAATAGTAAAATGTTTAGCTTACTAGTAAAAGATCAATATCGTCAAGATCTTAGACATCATAATCGTACTTAGAAATGTTATAAAAAGACATACCTAATGTGGAAGACATTAATATCACAGAGGTGGACAGAAGCTTCAGATGCAAAATGGTTTTTACCTCTTTGCCCTAACGTCACACTACCGTAGCCGCAATAATGGAATTTATAGAGAATATGTGGTAACCCTAGTGAGGGAAGGTAGAACCAATTTATAGAAATTAAGACTTAATATGGTAAGTTCATCAAATACCAGTGTACAAACGAGATCTAATTTTTATTAAATATTTATGAGTTTTACATTGATTTATCCACAAGTAAAATAATAAGGGGAAAGGACATTAATAGCACTTCAGATCAAACTAATAAATAACACGAAAATGGCCATTGAATTTTAATTTTATTTTCTAGCCATTTATTGGCAACTATATACAATATTGGTACAATTTTGATACATATTGTATACATATATGCATTCACTCTGTACATATATTATAAGATAATCATACAAATTCTATGCACATCTGTCACGACACGAACTAGGGCCTGGCCGTGATGGACATCCCACACCATGAAGACCAGGACGTCCTACTCTATCGGGTAGTCATACACAACATTCATATAAATAAAGAAAATGCGGAATTTTGATCTAACAAAGAAACATGATCATAATATAGATTAAGTTTAACAATAAGGAATGAAATCTGAAAATCACTAACAACATCTGGAACAATCTACGAAATCTCTACTACATGAAAATCTGACAACTATCTGAAAACTGGGACAAGGCCCCCAATAGACCAAACCTGTAATAGATGACAAAATCTGAAAGGGGCAGGCCTTCTGGAATAACGAAGTCTCACCGCTGCACAGTCTGATCTGCTGTATGAATTATGTACTACTTAGATGGACCCATACACTGAGCCAAAATAACACGGGCATTTTAAAAGACTCTGTGAAAACATCTGATA
Organism: Capsicum annuum; assembly: GCF_002878395.1. Taxonomy (NCBI): domain Eukaryota; kingdom Viridiplantae; phylum Streptophyta; class Magnoliopsida; order Solanales; family Solanaceae; genus Capsicum; species Capsicum annuum. The sequence goes on along the minus strand of NW_025832080.1, from coordinate 108,205 downwards.
TCTGTGACACTCTTTGTCTTACTTCTGTGCTAGTGGTGTACCTAACAATCTGTAATTCCACGGGCTATATGGGATCTACCATTAACTCAATAGCCAAGCACCCAACCCAAGTGTGCCGTAAGGGTCGGAGCCTCAGAATCTACTACACCACATGGCCGTCGCCAGCGTACAATAATAATCTACCCATATAGGTAAATACAGTTTAGGCTAAGAGTTTCTTGAACTCTTGCCTTATTCGGGTAACCACCTAACCCTCTTTATGATGAGTTTTAGTTCTTTAAACATGCATGCTCTGAAAACATACTCTGAAATCTTTAAATTTGACATGGCATATACACATATATGGTAACATCATACCATTGACTTGCAAGTCACACTCTTTGAGCCGTTTGTAGCAATTTATATCTCTGTTTTTAAATCATGATGTTCAGGACCACAATATCAACAATTTTTCAAGAAACTCATATAGAACTATGCTATTAATTCTCGTTATCAATGATTCTGTAAACAATGGTGGTCATGCTAAAAGTCTCAATCTCATGCCATTCTTTCTCTTTAACATCACATAGTTATATGGAGAAACACCCTCTCAACAATTTGAAATCATATTCAAGTACAAGGAAATTGAGAAAACATCTTCAAAATCATAAAACATGAATTTCAACTCTTTTCCAACAAAACTATAAGCTTTAATTCAATAAAAGAGTGGCAGTTCATAATTTATGCTGTCAAACAATCTTAAATCTCAAATCCCATACATATAAATATACATGTAAATCAATTTGGGGAATAGTACCACAAGGTCAAAACAATAGTAACACTAAAACATTCGGAGTACGTAATTTAGAACATGGTTTCCAAAACCCCTTTGAAATTCATGCATAAAATCTTAAAAATCATGCTCTAATGGTTTTAAGCCCATGTTGTTTTAAGGATAAACCCACGTACCTCTATTTAGAAAATTAAAGGATGATTCTTGATGTCCATGGCTTGGGGATTTCAAATCTTCAATTATTTTAAAAAACCCACAGTTGAATCTTGAGTTGTTTGGGTTTTCTTGTTTGAAACCCTAAGGAGTGTTCTTGATGGGTTTTGATGAAAATGAGGTCATTTGGGATTAAAAACCCATGTATAAGCAGATAAGAGGGTGGAAAATACCTAATGTACCTTTAATGAGATGGAATAAAAATATAACTGGGAGCCCGATTTCATGGGCCACCGCGACGCACCACAATCGCGATGGCTCACCAGAAATTCACGAATGGGATTCTTAGGGACACCGCGACGTGGAGCTATCACGTTGTCCCACTGGTTGGTACCTAGAGCTTAAGTGCGACCTTCCACAATCGCGCTAGGCAACTAGAATCCTATAATTACTAAATAGACCGACTCCGCAACATGTCAAGCACCAAAATGATGGTGTTTTACGATTAGGACTTAAATTATCCATAACTTCTTGCTCGGGTATTGGATTTAGGTGAATCGAATATCGACGGAAGGCTCATTCAATTTTCCACATGATAAAAAGTCGAAATTAGGGAAATTATATATGGTTTAAACTTTACTTATTTTGGAAGCCAAAAATGAGACTAAGTCTCTTTGACACTATTCAAGTCTTTTAACTCTAAGAGCATATTACCATGAGCTAACACATGGATAATTTTGCGGGGTGTTACATTATCCCCCCTTGGGATCATTCATCCCCGAATGATGATGTGGAACACAAACAAGTACAATTTAAAGTATACTAAGGCTATAAAAGAATAAGACAAGGATTTTACCTTTCATTTCGTCATTCACCGGATCAAATAAGTTTAGGTATCTATCTCTCATGTCAATTTCTGATTCCCAAGTTGCTTCTTCAACTTTTTGATTTTTCCACCACACTTTGACCAAGGCTATTTCTTCGCTCCTCAGTTTCCTAACTTGGCGATCCAACACTGCCACAGGCTCTTCTTCTTAGGATAAGGAGTCTGTCACTTTGACCTCCTTTACAGGAAACACTAATGAATGGTCTCCTATATATTTCTTCACCATGGATATGTGAAATACCGAATAAACAGAACCCAAAGATGCCAAAAACTCTAACTCATACGTAACCCCACCTATCCTACTCAAAATATGGTATGGCCCTATATAGCGAGGACTCAACTTACCTTTCTTCTCGAATTGCATAACTCACTTCATAGGGGAGACTTTTAGAAACACCCAATCACCAACCTCAAACTCTAAGTCTCTTCTTCTAACATCGATGTAGGATTCTTGTCTACTCTAGGCTGTCTTAAGTCATTCTCTAATAATTTTCACATCCTCCATCGCCTGATGAACAAGATCTGGCCCGAATAACTGAGTCTCACCCACTTCATACCACCCTATTAGTGATCTACATCTTCTCTAATATAAAGCTTCAAACGACACCATCTTAACACTGGCATGATAACTATTATTATAACCAAACTCTATTAAAGGAAAATGATCTACCCAGCTACCTTTAAAGTCAATTACACAAGCCCAAAACATATCTTCAAGGGTCTGAATGGTGCGCTCATCTTGCCCATCAGTCTGAGGGTGGAAAACAGTACTAAGGTTCACTTAGGTACCTAAACTCCTCTGAAGATATCTCCAAAACTGTGAAGAGAATGGCGTACCTCTGTCAGATATGATGGATACAGGTGCCCTATGAAATAGGACTATCTTCTCAATGTATAGCTTGGCATAATCATCTCCTAAAAAATTTGGTCCTCACAGGCAGAAAGTGAGATGACTTGGTCAGTCGATCAACAATTACCCAAATAGAATCATAATGATTTCTCGACCTCGGAAGTCCCATAATGAAATCCATATTGATCATTTCCCATTTCCATAAAGGCAAAGCAATCTCTTGGGAAGTATCACCAGGCCTCATATGCTCTACCTTAACTTATTGATAGTTCAAACACTTGGTAACATAGTTAGTCATATCACACTTTATTTTATTTCACTAATAAATGGTTTTCAAATCATGATACATCTTGGTAGATCCTGGGTTAACAATATACCTCGAAGTGTGAGCTTCATCAAGGATTCTCCTCTGCAGATCATCTACATCTAGCACACATAATCTACCCTGATATCTCAAAATACAATCACCACCAATTTCAAAGGACATCACCTTTTGTTGACCCACATCTTTCTTGATTTGCATCAAGATGAGATCTTTGATCTGCTTCTCTGTAACTTCTGCACAAAGGGATGATTTAGCTATCTCGTGAACAACTACCATCCATCTTTAGAATCTAAGAGTCGCACTCTAAGATTTGTAAGTCAGTTAATATCCTTCACCATCTCTCTTTACCCTTCTTCAACATGAGAAAGGCTGCCCATTGATAACCTGCTAAGGGCATTGACTACCATATTTTCCTTGCCTGGATGATAGTGCAGGCTTATGTCATAATCCATTAGCAATTCTATCAAGCGTCTTTTCCTAGGTTCAATTCTTTCTACGAGAAAACATACTATAAACTCTTATGGTTAGTGAAAATATCAACATACACCCCATAAAGATAATGTTGCCAGATTTTAAGCACAAACACCATAGCCGCTAACTCCAAGTCACGGGTGGGGTAATTTTGCTCATGCATCTTCAACTGCCTGGATGTATAAGCCACCCGTTCTACATAATTACACATCCAAGTCCCACACGAGATAGATCATAGTACACAAAAAAACCCTCTGTGCTTTTTGAAAGAGTCAGAACAGGTGCCTTAGTCAATTTGTCTTTCAACTTCTCAAAAACTACTCTCACAGGAGTCAAACCACACAAACTTCACCTTTTTCTAGGTCAACTTTGTAAGTGAAGAAGCTATGGAAGAAAATATTTCTATGAATCTTTTGTAATACCCTACCAAACCCAAGAAGCTCCGAATATCGGTTGGAATCGTAGGTCTGGGCCATTTTCTCACTACCTCAACCTTTTCGGGATCCACCCTAATCCCATCACTAGACAAAATATGCCCCAAGAAAGCAATAGCACTTAGCTAGATTCATATTTGGAGAATTTTGCATACAACTTATGATCTCTGAGAGTCTGAAGAATAATTCATAGGTGATTGGGATGGTCCTCCTCACTCTTAGAATAAACCAAGATGTCATCAATAAATACTATGATAAACATATCCAAAAACTGATGGAAGACCCTATTCACTAGATCTATAAAGGTTGTAGGGGCATTAGTCAACCTGATGAACATGACTAAGAATTTATAATGACTGTATCGGGTTTGGAACGCTGTTTGGGAATATATGACTCCCTAAACTTTAACTGATGATATCCCAAATAAGGTCTATCTTTGAAAAAAATTTAGCACCCTGAAGCTGGTTAAAAAGATCATCAATACTAAGAAGACGATATTTATTTTTAATCGTGACCTTATTCAACTGGCGGTAATCTATGCACATACGAAGGGAACTATCTTTCTTTTGCATGAAGAGTATAGGTGCAACCCAGGGAGAAATACTAGGATGGATAAAACCTTTATCAAGGAGATCTGCTAGCTACTCTTTCAACTCTTTCAATTCTACTGGAGCCATTCTATATGGTGGAATAAAGATAGGACGGGTATCTAGAAATAAATCAATGTCAAAATCTATCACCCTATCAGGTGGTATACCTAGGAGATCATCTGGAAATACTTTTGGGAACTCATTTACCATCGGTACAGGCAAAAAAAAGGACTTTTGGCATAAGAATCTTTAACCTGGATAAGATGGTACAAAAACCCTTTTGAGATAAGTTTATGGGATTTGAGATAAGATATAAAGTTCCCTCTAGGTGCTAAAGAATACCCTTCCCATTCTAAAACTGGTTCATTCAGAAAAGAAAAAGTGACTCTTTGAGTTCTACAATTTAGTATGGCGTAACATGAATGGAGCCATTCCATTCCTGAGATGGCATCAAAGTCAACCATCTGAAGCTCTATAAGATCTGCCACAGTATCCCAGCCACAAATAGTCATAACACAATCCTTATACACCCTTCTATCTACAACAGAATCTCCCACTAGAGTGGAAATAGAAAAAAGTTCAGCAATCACATCGAGCTCAAACCTAAAACCAGCAGCCACATAAGGGGTCACATAGGATAAGGTACACCCGGGATCAAGTAATACATAAATATTATGAGAAAAGATTCACAATGTATAGGTAACTATATCTGGTGAGGCCTCTACCTCCTTTCGGTTTGTTAAGGCGTACAATCGGTTGCGTCCATTTCTGGCGATTGAAGTGACACCCTTCTGAGGTAGTGGTGGTGCAGACGAATTCTCCTATGATTTGGCTCCTCCAATATTACTCCTTGCTACCAGATAGTCTCTCTGGATATGGTCAAAAAATAGTTATTTGGGAACAGTTTCAAGCAAATGTGCATTCCCCCCTTTTTATCGACATAATAACCCCCCCTCCCATCTTTTTTATTTTGATATCTCTGGACTAATTAAACCAATTTTTTTAAATTAGATAGGTAAAGAGGGAGAATTCAATATTATAGAGTCTAAAGAAGAGGCCGCATGAATAACATACCAAAGTACCAAACTGATATCTTCCTGTATGATTCCTCCTGCATCTTCCACAGCGAGGATAGGATCGAGAGGTCTGAGCTGCACTTCCCTGTGGCTGCACACCCTGTATCCTCGACCTATGACTAGATTGAAAATTCTATGTGCACTGCTCAACTGGGGGTCTGGACACCAGGGCACTAGCTGCAGACTGTACATTACCCTAATTCTTCTTCTTCAACCATTTGTTACCCCAATTCTCACTCTGCTACTAACTGTAGCTCTGGTATACTATTTTGGCTCTCTTTTCCTGTCTTTTATTCTCTCTAGATTTAGAGATTCTTTTCTTCTTTTCCTCAACATGCTACATGTGGACTGATAGTCTGGTAAAATCAATGTCCCTTTTCAACATTGCTCCCTGATATTAAAGTACCAAGTTATCTAAAAGGCCAAATGCAAATTTCCACATTCAGGATTCATGGTACTAGTCATCTCTGGAGCATAGCGGGCTAGTTGGTTGAACTTCAGAGTGTAATCTGGGACACTTATCTTTCCCTGCTTTAGATTTATAAACTCCTCAGCTTTGTCCTCTCCCAGCTCGAGAGGAAAGAACCGATCAAGAAAGGCTTCCACAAACTAGGCCCAAACTGTGGGCTCAGCATGATCACTCTTTGAATCTTCCCACTCACTATACCATTGGTTTGCTACATTCTTAAGCTGGTAGGCTGGTAACTCAACCCCCTCTACCTCATCTACATGCATCACCTTAAATATCTTCTCTATCCCATCCACAAAATCCTGTGGATCCACTTCTACCTTGGTACCAGTAAACTTGGATAGGTTCATCCTTATGAACTGGCCCACTCTTGTAGCCTCAAACGTAATAGATGCATACCAATATCTTTCGACCGTTAAGTCTGTATGGAGACCAACTGTGTAAGCATATGAATGGACTGTCTAAATTATGTATTAGATATTTCTCTCTCATGAGGCTAAGGGTAGTTAGTCCCCATTCGAGGAGCTCTGGGTGCCCTAGGTAGGCTAGTCTAAGTAAGTGGGTCTCCCAAAGTAGCATCAATCTCTGGAGTCTCAGCTCTATTTTGGATCCTCATCCCATGAGTGTGAGAACCTTATCTGTCTATGCATTCTGATCGATAGTACGACAGGGAGGAATAATTATTTTTCTGAAATGCAAGAGATCACGGATTAAAGGAAAAATTAGACACCAAAGCACAAATTGGAATACAAAGAGGGGAAATATTCCAAAATGCCTGGTAGCCTCCTTCTTATAACTATGGCGTTATAGACACCCATAAATAAGACTCTAGCCGACGCAATTTTGCAGACATCCTAGGACCATGAACCGTGCTCTGATACTAAGTTTTTCATGAACTGAACTAGGGCCTGGCCGTGATGGAAATGCCGAACCATGAAGACCCAGACTTCCTACTGTATCTGGTAGTCATTGCAATTCCCCGCACTTGCCTAAGCTGGAAAATGAACCATTGTTCGTATATGTGAAAAACCTAATTTTTTTTAAACCATATTTGGGCACATAAATCACCAAGAGTGCGCTGGTAATAAGAGATATGATGATGTGTTAAGTGTGGTTATATGAGTCACTTAAGGTAGTACAAGCTAAGAGTTTCGAAATCCATCAAGGTTTAGTGTTTGAATTCGCAAGGGTCCTCTTTAAATGAACATAACGTGATAAATTTTTGGTAGTTTTGCATATTTATACCTACAAAATTATATAGAATTGTATTAGCTTTCCAACGATAGCAATTTCATCAAAATCCAACACCCGAGCTAGGAGTTATGGCTTTGCAAAGTAGAGTGCGTCGCCTAACCAATCGCGTATGGCCACTGGAAAGCATATGCAATAGCATATGCGGCACCTATGTAAACATAGGTGATAACATATGCGGCAGCTATGTAAACATAGGCGATAGCATATGCGGCGCCTATGTATTGGTTTCAAGTGACTTAAACACTCCGTTTTCCATTATTTCAAGGATAAATAAACCTTTTAACATTTCTTACACGTCCCTAAACATAACCCTACAAATTTAACTGCTCCTAAGCACATCATAACCCTATTATCAGTCTAAGTTCATCATCCACGAGCACTAAAGGAGAAAAATAACTAGGGTTGCACAATCAACGTTGAGGGTCCAATCTTTGGACAAATCCGTTACCATAAAGGTATGTGGGGTTTTCAACAAGAGCCTTATTTCGTTCTTGTTCCCAACTTGATGTTGAAGTTTACAAATATACATGATTTTATAGGCTTTACTATGAATTTGAGATGGAAACTTATATATTGTATTTTTCTCAAGAAACTCTGATATTTTGATGCCTTGAAGTTGAATACCATGAACTTTGATGATAATATCATGTTTAAAGTTAAAATTTCAGATTTTGTATGAATTATATATGGTTACTACATAAAGAATGAATTTTAAAGAATTTTGCTCACGTGTTGATCTATGGGATTTAAACCCTCTTTGAGATTATGATCTTTGGGGAAGTAATGTGTTTTACACACCTTGATATTTGAATGATTTGACCTTTTGGTCTTAAAGAGTTATTTTTGAACTCGAATGAGAAAAAAAATCCACATGTTGATTTTATTTTGAAAAAGAGGTAGCATAATGGCTCCCGATATGAATTGTTGAATTATGCTGTTGTGGGTTTTCTTTTGAAATGGTCTGAACTAAGTTCGGGAGTTGTCTTTTGCACTGAGTTGGAGGTATATCTATGATTGGTACTTCCCCAAAAATACGTGCCCCCGTAGGATGTGAGCCTAAGGCTACTTGATATAGTGATCACCAGTGATCCAAAGGTTAAGGTCCTACTTCAATTGCAAGAATAGGACAGCTCTCCCCAATGTGGGTGGAACGTTGGACTCCATGTAGCTCACATGGTTTATGTCAGTTGTAAGAGGCTCCCAGTGTGTGTGTGCATTTTTATGTCTGAGACGAAAAGTGAAATAATTGGAAAGTTGAACTATGAAAGTTATCATTTTTGAAAAGTTTTAATGATTTTATATTATCCAAGAGGGATTTCATTATGTGGTTTGATCATCTAATGAATTTGAAAGTGATTGAGAATTTATATGACGACACATGTTTTATTACACTCTCTGATGATTGCAGTGATCATATTTGAGCGATGTGAGTCTTTCATTACATCATGCATGGCTTCTATAAATGCTTATGATATTGATTTTTAGATTTACATACACCCCCATATGCTCGGTCCATTTCTATGGTACTGACCCACATCTTTAGATGTGGGCTATATTTTCTCAGAATGTAGGTTCAGGTACTCAGTCCTAGGATCGATAGTGATTTTACAGGCACGCTGTTCTACATTCTCTATTCCAGTGAGTCTTCATGATCCGAGGACGTGACATCTAGATTTCTTTTTGGTTGAATGAAGTACTTTTGATACTGAGTATAAGACAGTTGGGGTATGTCCCAATGGCTCTCTGATGTTGTTGACTTTTAGAGGCTTGTTAGACTATACTAGATGTTTGGAGTTGTCATGAGACATAGTATTTTTTTACTTTCCGCACTATTTTCATCTTGATTTATGATATCATGGAGAATATTTTGGGGTTTGTTTGTTGTAATCCGGTTGATAAGTGATGAATGATTTGAATACGGCTCAAAGGGTTAGCTTGAGGTTACTTATAGCCTTAGGCACCGTGTGACGCCTCGAGACCCATTTTTAGGATGTTACAAACTTTGTATTAGAGCTAAAGGTTATATGAGTCCTAGTGAATCTGACAAGCCATGTTAAGTAGTCTTGATCATCGGTTGTAGCGCACCATATCTATGAGCAAGAGACTACAAGACATTTTAGGAAAAAGTTTGATTCTTTCTTCCAAAAGTCTATCGTGCTTAAAGTGTCTCTCTCTCTGCTATTAATTCGTGCTCTCCTCTTTCTGAAATATGCCTCCACATCGATCTAGAAGAAATAACGATGGTCAGCAACCCCAACCTGCTGACCTATTGAATGAGAACGTGTCCCATGCTGAATTTTGGGCAGCCTTTTAGGCGCTGGCCCAAGCTGTTGGCATGAATATTCTGGATAATCTGGCCTCGGCTCCACAGCAGCAGGGAGGTGACTCAGCTGCTTCGAGGATTCGTGACTTTGTGTGGATGAGTCCACCAGAATTTTATGGGTCCAAGTCAGATAAAGATCCACAATTGTTTTTAGAGGAGGTGCGAAAAATTACTCAGGTGATGCATGTATCCGAGGAGAATAATGTGGAGTTTGCAGTGTATCGGTTGAAAGACCTTACTTATGATTGGGTTCTTGTTTTAAGGAAAGGCAGAGGTAAGGGTGCTACCCGTACGACTTAGCGGGAGTTCCAGGATGTATTCCTGGATAAGTTTTTCCCTTTAAAGATGAGAGAGGTAAAGGTAGAAAAGTTCATGAACTTGCAACAGGGTTCTACGATTGTTAGAGAGTACTGTCAGAAGTTCAATTAGTTGGCCAAATATGCCCCTGACTTAGTATCTGATAATCGGGCTAGTGTGAGTAAGTTTGTGATAGGAGTGTCTAGTTATGTAGTAAAAGAGTGAAGGTCTGCTATGCTAAACAGTGATATGAATCTTTCCAGGCTGATGACTCATGCCCAACAAATTGAAGTAGATAATATTTGAGAGAGAGATAAAATGAGAGAGAATAAGAGAGCTAGGTCTGAGCAGCATGGACAGGGTCAGACTAGGTCACAGGGAGGGAGTTGCCCTCAGTTTCAGAACCGTTCATCTACGCTAGCACCGTCGTTAGTTAGTGCTCCCATGCATAGGGGTAGGCAGGAACAAGGTAATCGGTTATATGTATCCAAGTCTCAGTACAGTGTTGGCAGTAAGCCAAATTATCCTCCGTTTCCTAAGTGTGTTAGGACCCACCCAGGTGAGTGTTGGGGTGAGAAGAAAGGTTGTTTCGGGTGTGGTGACTTGGGTCACAAACTTATGGAGTGCCCATATGTCAGACAAGGGCATCGTAATAATCACCCTCAGACTCAGACTCAGACTACTAGTGCTCCAGTTCAGGTGAATCGCCCATCCCCAGCTCAGGGCACCTCTTCTAGCTGGTGGTCAGTGCCAGAATAGGTTCTATGCTTTACCATCTCGCCAGGAGAAGGAGGAGTCTCCCGATGTTGTTACTGGTATGGTTCGTATACTTTAGTTTGATGTCTATGCTTAGTTGGACCCTAGGTCTAGTTTTTCATATGTTACACCTCTGATTGCTGTGAATTTTGAAATGAGTCCCGAAAATATTACTGAGCCTATCTTAGTTTCTACCCTAGTGGGTGATTCGATTGTTGCCCAGAAAGTGTATAAAATGTGTCCTGTTACAGTCCTTCATAGAGTCATGTTGGCTGATCTGGTTGAGTTAGACATGGTGGATATTGATGTTATTCTGGGTATGGATTGGATTCATTCTTATTATGCCTCTATAGATTTTAGTACCCGAGTGGTCAAGTTTTAGTTTCCTGATGAACCTGTGTTTGAGTGGTCTGGGAGTTCTGTATCTCCCAAGAGTCATTTTATCTCATATATTAAAGCTAGAAAACTTATTTCCAAGGGGTGTGTCTATCATTTGGTTAGAGTCAAGGAAACTAAGTCTGAGACTCCAACTCTCCAGTCAGTTACCATTGTCAATGAGTTTTCTGATGTCTTTCCAGAAGATCTCCCAAGGATACCTCCAAATAGAGAGATAGAGTTCGGGATCAATCTTCTTCCCGATACTCAACCCATTTCTATACCTCTTTACCTTATGGCACCTGCAAAACTTAAAGAGTTGAAAGAGCAACCTAAAGACCTGTTAGATAAGGGTTTCATAAGGCACAGTGTTTCTCCTTAGGGTGCTTCTATGTTATTTGTGAGGAAGAAATATGGTTCTTTGGGTATGTCCATTGACTATCGCCAGTTGAATAAAGTCACTATCAAAAATAAGTATCCCCTTTCGAGAATAGAAGATTTGTTTGACCAGTTGCAAGGTGCAAGTTACTTCTCCAAGATAGACCTTCGTTCCAACTATCATTAGCTCAAAGTTAGCGAGTGTGACATCCCGAAAACAGCCTTCCAAACTCGCTATGGTCATTTTGAGTTTCTTATTATGTCCTTCGGGTTAACTAATGCCCCGACAGCTTTCATGGACCTCATGAATCGAGTGTTCAGACCATACCTTGATATGTTTGTTATCGTATTTATAGACAATATTCTGGTGTACTCTCGTAGTTAGAATGAGCATGCAGATCACCTCCAGATTTTCTTGAAAACCCTTAGAAATCATCAATTATTTGTCAAATTCAGCAAGTGTGAGTTCTGGTTAAGATCAGTTGCTTTTATGGGTCATATTATTTCTTCCAAGGGTATTAAAGTAGATCCCCAAAAGACCGAAGCTATTAGAAATTGGCATAGACCTATCTCTCCGACTGACATTTGAAGTTTCTTGGGTTTAGCTAGCTATTACCGCCATTTTTTCAAAGGTTTCTCCTCTATAGCGTCCCCTATGACAAGGTTAACCCAAAAGAAAGTAAACTTCTTATGGTCTGATTCTTGTGAGAAGAGCTTTGAGGAGTTGAAGAATCAACTCACTACAACCCCTATTTTGAATCTGCCTGATGGTGTTGATGGTTTTGTGGTAGATTGTGATACTTCTAGAGTTGGTTTGGGTTGTGTATTGATGCAGAAGGGTAAGGTGATAGATTATGCTTCTAAATAGTTGAAACCCCATGAGAAGAATTACCCCAGCCATGATCTTGATTTAGCTGCTGTTGTGTTTGCTCTAAAGATCTGGAGACACTACTTGTATGGTGTTTATGTTGATGTTTTCACTGATCATAAGAGTTTGCAATATGTATTTACCTAGAGATAGTTGAACCTTAGGTAGAGAAGATGGTTAGAGTTATTAAAAAACTATGATATGAGCGTGTTGTATCATTCGGGCAAGGCTAATGTAGTGGCAGATTCCCTTAGCAGGGTGTCTATGGGTAGTGTTTTGCATGTTGGAGAAGTTAAGAAATAGTTGGCTCGTGACGTGCATCGTCTGGCTAGACTGGGGGTTAGGTTGTTTGACTTTGCTGAAAGTAGTATAGGGGTTCAGAGTAGTTCCGAATCCTCCTTGGTTTCGAAAGTGAAGGAGAAGCAAGACTTATATGCTATCTTGGTCAGACTGAAGGAATCAGTCAAGGACCAAAAGGTGGAGGTTTTCTCCCAAGGGGGAGATGGTGTGTTGAGATTCTAGGATAGATTATGTGTTTCGTATGTTGAGGATCTGAGACAGAGAATTATGACTAAAGTGCATGGTACGTGATATTCTATTCATCTTGATGCCACCAAGATGTACCGTGACTTGCGGGAAATCTATTTGTAGAGTGGCATGAAGAAGGATATAGCAGTATTTGTGGCTAAGTGTGCGACGTGCCAACAGGTTAAGGTAGAACACGAAAGACCTGGTGGTATGATATAGGAGTCCGGTATTCCCACTTGGAAGTGGGAAGAGATAAACATGGATTTTGTGACTGGTTTACCTCCTTTCCGATGCCATCATGATTCTATTTGTGTTATTATAGATAGATTGACTAAGTCTGCATACTTCTTTCCTGTGCATACTTCTTATACTATTGAGGATTACGATAGATTGCACATCCGAGAATTAGTCAGATTGCATGGAGTTCCCTTGTCCATCATTTCAGATAGGGGTACTCAGTTCACTTCGCAGATTTGGAGAGCTTTTTAGAAGGGTCTTGGTACCCAAGTGCATTTGAGTTCTGCTTTCTATCCGCAGACAGACGGTTAGGCTGAGAGGACCATCTAGACCTTAGAGGATATGTTAAGAGTGTGTGCTCTTGACTTTAGGGGGAATTGGGATGAGCACTTACCGTTGATAGAGTTTTCTTAGAATAACAGTTTTCACTTTAGCATTGGCATGGCTCCATTGGAGGCTTTGTATAGCAGGAAATATAGGTCACCCATAGGTTGGTTTAAAATGGGTGAAGCGGCCATGACTGGTCCTGATTTGGTCTTTGTAGCTATGGAAGAAGTCAAAGTGATTAGAGAAAGATTGAAAACCGCACAAAGTCGTCAGAAATCATATGCTGATGTGAGGAGAAGAGACCTTGAATTTGAAGATGGTGACTTAGTGTATTTGAAGATTTCACCCACGAAGAGAGTGAGGAGATTCGAGAAGAAGGGGAATATTAGTCCCCATTATGTTGGCCCCTACAGAGTTCTTAGCCGTGTTGGTAAGGTAGAGTATGAGGTTGAGTTGCCTTCAGAGTTATCTTCCGTTCACTCCGTCTTCCTTGTCTCCATGCTTAGGAAGCATGTTGGTGATTGTGTTGTTGTAGATCCTCCAGAAAACCCTGATTTACGAGATAGTCTTTGTTATGAGGAAGTTCCTGTTGAGATTTTAGATCACCAAGTCCGAAGACTAAGGAGCAAAGACGTTACCTTGGTCAAGGTGTTGTGGAGAAACCAATCCGTTGAGGGTGTAACTTGGGAAGCTGAGGCGGATATCCGATCCAAGTACCCGAACCTATTTTCCATAAGTTCCGATCAAGCCGAAGGTACCATTTTGCTCTAAATCATTCCTTTTCTATGCTGAATTGCAGTAGTTCAACATTTGTTGTATTCTATTTAGTTGTGATTTCATGAGTCATGCACTTCTTGTTGTGTCCGAAATGTAGAATAAAGTAGAGGCTAGATTAGCAAGTAGGGTCAGCTGTGTACCCTTTATTTTCTCATTACTCTTAATATACCCAACGTCATTTGAGGATGAATGTCCCCAAGGGGGAGATATTATAATGCCCCGCACTTTCCTAAACTGGAAAACAAACCGTTGTTCGTATATGTGAAAAACCCAATTTTCGTAAACAATATTTGGGTACCTAAATCACCAAGAGTGCCCTAGTTATAAGAGAGCTTATGATGTGTTAAGTGTGGTTATATGAGTCACTTAAGGTAGTACAAGCTAAGAGTTTCGAAATCCATCAAGTTTAGTGTTTGAATTTGGAAGGGTCATCTTTTAATGAGCATAACTTGATAAATGTGTCGTATTTGTTCATATTTCTACCCACCAAATTATAGAGAATTGAATTATATTTCCAACGATACCAATTTCATCAAAATTCGACACCCGAGCTAGGAGTTATGGCTTTGCAAAGTAGAGTCCGTCGCCTAACCAATCATATATGGCCACTGGAAAGGATATGGAATAGCATATGCTGTGCTGCGGCGCCTGTGCAAACATAGGCGATAGCATATGCGGTACCAATGTATTGGTTCCAAGTGACTTAAACACTCCGTTTTGCGTTATTTCAGGATAAATAAACCTTTTAACATTCCTTACACGTCCCTAAACATAACCCTATGAATTTAACTACTCCTAAACACATCATAACCCTATTATCAGTCTAAGTTCATCATCCAAGAGCACTAAAGGAGAAAATACTAGGGTTGCACAATCAACGTTGAAGGTCCAATCTTTCAATGAATCCGTTACCATAAAGGTATGTGGGGTTTTCAACAAGAGCCTTCTTTCGTTCTTGTGTCCAAATTGATGTTTACGTTTACAAATATACATGATTTTATAGGATTTACTATTAATTTGAGATGAAAACTTATATATTATATTTTTTTAAGAAACTATGATATTTTGATGCCTTGTAGTTGAATACCATGAACTTTGATGATAATATTATGTTTAAAGTTAAAATTTCAGATTTTGTATGAATTATATATGGTTGCTACATAAAGTATGAATCTTGAAGTATTTTTCTCAAGTGTTGATCTATGGGATTTAAACTCTCTTTGAGATTATGATCTTTGGGGAAGTAATGTGTTTTACACACCTTGATATTTGAATGATTTGACCTTTTGGTCTTAAAGAGTTATTTTTGAACTCGAATGAGAAAAAAAATCCACATATTGATTTTATTTTGAAAAATGGTAGCATGACGACTCCCGATATGAATTGTTGAATTGTGTTGTTGTGGGTTTTCTTTTGAAATGATCTAAGCTAAGTCCGGCAGTAGTCTTTAGCACCGAGTGGGAGGTATTGCTATGATTAGTACTTCCCTCTAACTACGTTCCCCCGTTGGATGTGAGCCTAAGGCTGCTTGATATAGTGATCACTAGTGAACCAAAGGTCAAGGTCGTACTCTGATGGCAAGGATAGGAAAGTTCTCCCCAACGTGAGTTGGACGTTGGACTACATGTAGCTCACATGGTTTATGTCGGTTGTAAGAGGCTCCTAGTGTGTGTGTATTCTTATGTCTGAGATGAAAAGTGAAATAATTTGAAAGTTGAGTTGTGAAAGTTATCATTTTTGAAAAGTTTCAATGATTTTATATTATCCAACAGGGATTTCATTATGAGGTTTGATCATCTAATGAATTGGAAAGTTATTGAGAATTTATATGATGTCTCACATGTTTTATAACACTTTGATAATTATAGTGATCTTATTCGAGCGATGTGAGTCTTTCATTACATCATGCACAACTTTTATAAATGCTTATGATATTGATTTTTAGATTTCTATGCACCCTCATATGCTCGGTCCATTTCTATGGTACTGACCCACATCTTCAGATTTAGGCTACATTTTCTCAGAATGTATGTTCAAGTGCTCAGTCCCAGGCTCGACAGTGATTTTTCTAGGCATGCTGTTCTATATCCGCTGTTGTGGTGAGTCCTCATGATCCGAGGATGTGACATCCAGCTTTCTGTTTTATTTAACAAAGTACTTTTGATACTGAGTACGAGTCAGTTGGGGTATGTCCCAATGGCTCTCAGATGTTGTTGACTTTTAGAGGCTTGTTAGACTAGACTAGATGTTTGGAGTTGTCATGAGACATAGTATTTTGTTACTTTCCGCACTATTTTCATCTTGATTTATGATATCATGGAGAATATTTTGGGGTTTGTTTGTTGTAATATGGTTGATAAGTGATGAATGATGTGAATACGGATCAAAGGGTTAGCTTGAGGTTACTTGTAGCCTTAAGCACCGTGTGATGCCTCAAGACCCGTTTTCGAGGCGTTACAGTCATGCACAACATTCATATAAATAAAAAATATGGAATTTTGATCTAATACGAAAATATGGTCATACTCTGGATTAAGCTTAACAATAAGAAATGATATACGAAAATCACTAAAAACATTTGGAATAGTCTACGAAATCTCTACTGCATGAAAATCTGACAACTATATGAAAACTGGGACAAGGCCCCCAGTAGACCAAAAGTGTAATAGATGACAAAGTCTGTAAGGGGCAGGCCTTCTGGAATAGTGAAGGCTCACCACTACACAATCTGATCTACTTTCTGAATTATCTACTGCTTATCTAGACCCCTAGACTGAGCCTCAGAACCTAAGAGGTAGGGGAGAGGGGTCAATATAGATGTACTAGGCTACACAGTAATTCCAAAATAATCATTTATATTCTACATATGTGAGAGCAATGTAAATCAGTTCAAAAACATATCATATAGTAAGAAATCACATGGGCATTTTAAAAGACTCTGCGAAAAGATTTGAAATCTATGACACTCCTTGTCTTATTTCTGCGCTAGGTAGTGTACCCTATAATCTGTAATCCCACGGGCTATATGGGATCTTTCATTAACTCGGCAGCCAAGCCCCGAATCCAAGTGTGCCGCAAGGGTCGGCGTTTCTGAATCTGCTACGCCACGCGGTCGTCACCACCATACAATAATAATCTACTCGTATCGGCAAATACGGTTTTAGGCTAAGAGTTTCTTGAACTCTTGCCTTATTAGGGTAACCACCTAACCCTCTTTATGCCTATTTTTAGTTCTTTAAACATGCATGCACTGAAACACATTCTGAAATCTTTAACTCTGTCATGGCATATACACATTTATGGTATCGTCATTCCATTGACTTGCAAGTCATATTCTCTGAGCCTTTTGTAGCAATTTATATCTTTCTTTTTAAATCATGAAGTTTAGGACCACCATATCAACAATTCTTTCAAGAAACACATGTAAAACCGTGCGGTTAATTATCTTTATGAATGATTCAGTGAACAAAGGTGGTCATGCTAAAAGTCTCAATATCATGCAATTCCTTCTCATTAACATCACATAGTTATATGGAGAAACACCCTCTCAACAATTTGTGATCATATTCAAGTATAAGGACATTGAGAAAACATCTTTCAAGTCATAAAACATGCATTTCAACTCTTTTCCAACAAAACCATAAGCTTTAATTCAATACAAGAGAGGGAGTTCATAATTTATGATCTCATAATTTATGATCTCAAACAATCTTAAATCTCAAATCCCGTACATATATGTATACAAGTAAATCAATTTGGGGAATATGACCACAAGGAGAAAACAATAGTAATATTAAAACATTCGGAGTACGTACTTTAGAACATAGTTTCCAAAACCCCTTTGAAATTCATGCAGAAAGTCTTAAAAATCATGCTCTAATGGTTTGAAGACCATGTAGTTTTTAGGATAAACCCTACATACCTCTATTTAGGAAATTAAAGGATGATTCTTGATGCCCACGGCTTGGAGATTACAAATCTTTAATCAATTTAATAAATCCATGGTGAATCTTGAGTCGTTTGGATTTTCTTGTTTGAAACCCTAAGGAGTATTCTTGATGGTTTTTGATAAAAATATCAATAATGAGGTCATTTGAGATGAAAATCCCGTGTTTGAGCTGATAAGAGGGTGGAAAATACCCAATGTACCTTTAATGAGATAGAATAAAATTATTACTGGGAGCCCAATTTCATGGGCCATCGCGATGTGCCACAATCGCAGTGGCTCACTGGAAATTCACGTATGGGATTCTTAGGGTCACCGTGATGCGGAGCCATCATGTTGTCCTACTGGTTGGGACCTGGAGCTTCAGAGCAATGCGCCACCATCGCGCTAGGCTACTGGAATTTGACAATTCCTAAATAGACCCACTCCGTGACACGCCAATCACCAAAATGACAGTGTTTTACGATTAGGACTTATATTAGCCATAACTTCTTGTCTGGGTATAGTATTTGGGTGAATCTTATATCGACATAAAGGTCATTCAATTTCCCACATTATAAAAATTTAAAATTAGGGAAATTATAAATGGTTTAAACTTTACTCATTTTGAAAGCCAAAAATGAGACTAAGTCTCTTTGGCATTATTCTAGTCTTTTAACTCTAAGAGCATATTACCATGAGCTAACGCATTGACGATTTTACGGGGTGTTACAAAATCAAATTAAAAAGAGAACATACCCTATTACCCCCCTAAACTATACCCAAAACAACTAAAAGACACCTCAACTTAAGGGGGGTCTTATTACCCCATGAACTAATTAAAAGTGTAATTTTGATACCCTTAGTGTGTAATTTGATACTCTTAGTGCCGACGTGGCATATAAGTGGCACACACCTATGCCTACATGGACCCTTCAGTGTGTTGTGCCACGTATGTGGCACATAGGCACTAAGGGTGTCAATATTACACTTTTAATTAGTTTAGGGGGTAATAGGACCCCCTTTAAGTTAAGGTGTGTCTTTGCCATTTTGGGTATAGTTCAGGGGGGTAATAGAGTGTTATCACTATTAAAAATGCATATTCCATATGACAATGATACAATTTCTACCCATAAATTTGTTGCTCTATTTTTCTATGAACTAGTTCAATATGGTATATAGATTGTATCAATCTGGTATATGAACTATATCTGATCTATCTAGGCCAAAATGACCCAAATTATGAAATGACCATAATATAAAATTTGTTTGGGCCGACAGACCATCAATGTCCAATCGCCCAAACATGAGCAATTATTTTGAAAAGGATCTACACATGTCTTTTTCCCAAATCATAAGTCTTACATTCTCTCAATTGGCAATAACATAAATATTAGTTGCGTACAAATACATCTCTTTTATAATGCTCATTATACATATCACAATATGAAAAACCACTAAGGTGAGTTATATATGGCGGTTAAACATAGTTCTAGCGCCACATACTTCTGTTCATAATACTAAGTTTATAAGTTCAAAAACATTAAACATTATAGTCCACAATAATGTTTCATTAAGACTTATAATGCAATATCGCTAAACAATAATGTATACATCGCTATTATAAATAAGAAATTCATTAATATATATCAGAATATATAATTGACCTCAAAAATGTCAAAACATCATAAATGCATATAAGTTCAATCAAGACCCGTTCTTTGAAGATGTTATAACCATTTAGCAATTAAACAATTAAGTGTCAAATGGGGGACTTTATTAAATCAACTATGACAAACCTTGACCCAAAAATATATTATTTTTGTTATTTTATGGTGTTTTCAGGTACAAGAATCAGTATTTAGGCACAACAACTTCAACAATAGTTCAAGTTTAAAACAAGAATACTATGAAGTACAAAAACACCCTCAACACAAGATCAAAGTGATCTTTCTAAGAAGTGTGTTTTATTTTTATTCAGAAATTAAGATGAAACAGAAATGTAAAGCCAAGCCCCCCGACTTCACGGAGTGTCCTAAAAGAATAATTCCCCTCACTGTACCCAAGGTTTTGAAATTTTCCTCTCAGGATAAAATGAATTTCAATCTAACTATAGTGGTACCTCAAATAATTGTATTCGTCGAACTCACTCAACGATTTGATTGATCACAAAGAATGTTTTGAAGACAGGAAGAGTTTTATTTTAGAAAAGTTTTCATTCATTTTTAAACCTGTGGATGAAAGAAGGTTTCTTTTTTTGTGTCCCTATTCGGCCAAACTAAGGCTCAAATAATGGTAAACAAAGGATGACATAATGTTTGGATAGCTAAATGAAATGCCTTCAACATATCAATCCTTGAAAATGCAAGTACATTTCATACAATATGAAAGTGAGAGATGAAGATCTTTTATGACATATTTTTAAGCATTAACTTTGATTGAGTATGCGCGTAACTACTTCTTCTGCAAACTCCATCTTTGTTGTACATTTCTCATATTGAAAGACTCATTCTTTCATGGAGCTGATTCTCTTCCTGTTCACGGAGCCACTATTTGACCTAATTGAGCCATGTCCTTCAATTGATGGCCAAGTTATTCTTGTGATTCTCAAAATAATTTCCTTAATTTTCAAAAATGGCTTGAACTTGTCACCAAATGTCTCAGTACTCTACCTATTTTCTCAGATGCTCTCTTTTTCTAACTTTAACCCTCTGATTCAATGTTCATGCTTAAACTGGATTTTAAGATCTGTCTAAAAATTCCGCAAGCATGTCATATCACTAGAGTCAACATAAAATGTACTCTATAAAGAAAACAAACAAAACATATTTTGAAGCACAAAGGAAAAAGGGACAATTCATTTAGTTGAAATAAAAGATGGAAGAGTTTGAACATAAATGACAGAAGTATAAAGAAAGATAGATCCCGAACTACAACCCTGAAATAATTTGAAAAATAGAAAAGAAAACAAAACAAACTACCAGGGAGAGGGGTGACTTCTCAATTGCTCAGCCTAACAACTTAGCCACTGGTTTTCATATCAGCATGACTAGAGCTTCCCTCACTGTTAATGTTCTACACCATAATTGATCCATCTTGTATCATCTTTTCAATTTCTCTTTTCAAATCTTGACAATCTTCAATACTATGACCCTGAGCATCAGAATGATATGCACATCGTGCATTAGGATCAAAATTTCTTGAACGTTGATTAAGAGTGTACCCAAGGAAAGGAGTAATCAAACCAATCTATCTCAATCTCTGGAATAAACAGGCATAAGATCCCCAATAGAAGTGAAGTTATCCTTTTCCTTCCTCATCTTTACAAACTCTGGCCTCAGATGAAACGTGGATTTAGAGGTTACTTGGTAAATTTGTAGGGGTCTAGGATGATGTTGAGGTACAGGTGCATTCTATTGTGGAAAAGAAGAAGGGTGGGTAAACAATTGTGCGTTATTCAAAGGACATTGAGGAAGTGGAATGAAACTCCTTAGATTTTGAAAAGAGGAACCTTGTTACAGATGAGTAAGTAGATTTGATATGTAAGTTCGGGATTGAGGCTGACAGTATTGGTGAGTTGGACCTCTTAAACTCTGCTTTGGCCCTGGCACGACAGTAGGTTGTTTTTCTTTTTCTTTCCTTCAGTTTCCCTATATTGATTGCAATATCATCCCAAATGTTTCACAGAATCATTCTATCCTTCAAACTCCTCAAATTTTGATGTCTTAAAGCTTAGAGGAAGGCTAACACTCGAAAACATGCCCAAGTTTTTATATGAAACATCTTCATAGCCCACAAGTCCCAAGGAACTTTTTATATCATTTTTGTCACGATCCAAACTAGGGCCTGACCGTGACGGACATCCCGAATCCTGAGGGCTCGGAACGTCCCTCTCTATTTGGTAAGCATGCACATATTCATATAAATAAAGAAGATACGAAAACATAATACACTACGGAAACATGGTCAATTCTAAATTCAGCATAAGTATGAAAACTGAAAATCAACTACATCTAATAACATCTAACTCAGTCTGCGGAATCTCTACTACAGGAAAATCTATAAATTGTCTGAAATCTGGGATAAGGCCCCCAGTAGATCAAAACAATAATAAGGGGCATAATCTGAAAGACGGTCCTTCTGGAATAGAGAAGGCTCACCAACTAATCATTGCAACTCTATCTGACAAATCCACTGCCTTTCTGGACCCCTAGACTGAGCCTCAGAACCTGGAGGGAAGAGGGGGGGTCAATACAGATGTACTGGTACATAAAGAAATACAAAATAAAGATTTTATGTAAATAAAATATTTTGGGAAATAACTTTATCAAAACATTATACATCAAGTGACTTTCGAAACACATGAGCATATTTCTGAAAAACATGTAACCTGCCTGTTAAAGCAAGTTTTGATCTATATATTACTTCTGAGTTAGGTGGCCCTCCTCTACAATTCTGATATTCCATGTCCGGTATGGAATCCTCCACTAAATCGGCGGGAAAACCCACAATCCAAGTGTGCCATAAGGGTTGGAGTTCAAGAATCTGATACGCCACAGGGCTCTAGGCCAGCGTAACAAATAAGGTCGGATCGGCAAATCATGGTTTTAGGCAATGAGTTGTTTAATACTCACGCCTTCTTCGGGGAACCACCTAAACTCTCTTTATACACAATTTTATCCTTTTCTAAATAATGCATGTTTCTAGTTTCAACATCTGAAAAGTCTGATTTCAAACATGCATTAAATCTGTTCTGAATTATCATGGCATAATATGAATTGGTGTTGTCACACACTTGCAAGTCCTATTTATGAGCCATAATGCATCATGCATAATTCTTTCATTAAAACACAGCTCAGACCACTCAAACATGAAAAGAATATAAAAGATTTCATGTTCCAAGAACACAAGTCAAAACTATTCTGAGATTGTTCAAACATATGGTGGTCATGTGCTTTTGGCAAAATCACGCACTCTTTCATATATGAATATTTTTGACTTTTATCAATATGCACAACCCTCTCTTTTGAATTCAAAGCCATAAATCAATTTGTAGCATTAATCAAGATATTTCATATCATGCTTTTCAACATACATTCCAAACAATCTACGTCATAAAAAAATTGCAAAAATCATACAAAGAGAGGGATTCATGTGCGTCATGCTCTCAATTCATTCACAAATCATAAAACATATGCATACGTATATATAATTTCAAATCAATTTGGGGAAGGTCAACTGACCAAAATAATACCGTCAAGATTTCTAAAATATGAATGTATTCATAAATCTAAAAACCCCTTTCTAAAAATCATGATTTTTTTGCCCATGATATTTTTAGAAAAACCCCGCGTACCTCAAAATAGGAAAACAACGGGTGTTTCTTGAAGCCTATGATCCGGGGATTTTGAATCCTCAATTAATTTTGAAAACCCACGGTTGAATCTTGAGTTTCTTGAAGTTCTTGTTTGAAGCTCTAGAGAGGATTCTTGATGATTTTGATGAAAGTAAGGTTAAGTTGCTCAAACATACCCTAAATCCTTTGTTTGGATGGTTTTAAAGGCTAGGGAAAAGTCAAAATTACCCTTAATGACTCCTCAATAGAACTGGAAATTTGAACTTAAGAACCCGATTTTGGGTGCCACTGCGACGTGCCACAATTGTGGTGGTCTAATGGAATTCGACGAGTGGGAAATTGAGTGCCTACGCGATGCACCACAATCACGGAGCCCCACTAAAATTTGACGATTGTTAATTTGACCCTCTCCGTAATGCGTAGACACCGAAATGATGATGTTTACGACTGGAACTTTAAATTATTCATAACTTCTTCACGAAGGGTCCGTTTTGGATGAATCTTATATCGTTGGAAAGCTAATTCAGTCATCTACGTAATGAAAGGTTGACATCTAGGAAATTCCACATGAAAATTAATGTAGATCATTCTAAAAGCTAATTCTTAGACTTTCCATGGACGGAATTTAGCTAAGAAGATATCGGGGTGTTACAATATCCCCCCTTTGGGATCATTCATCCCCGAATGATGATACAAAAAACAGCGAAGCATGATTCCAAGCATACTAAAGCATATAAAGATTAAGGTAAGGGTTGTACCTTTAACTCCATCATCTACTGGGTCAAAAAGGTGTGGGTATCTTGCTCTCATGTCATCCTCTAATTCCCAAGTGGCTTCTTCAACTTTTTGATTTCTCGACAACACCTTAATTAAAACTATTTTCTTACTTCTCAACTTCCAGACCTGACGATCTAGGATTGCAATAGGTTCCTCTTCATATGATAAGGAGGTTGTCACCTTGATCTCTTCTATAGGCAACACCAAAGAATGGTCTCTAATGCATTTCTTCAACATAGATATGTGAAATACCGGATGGAAGAACCCAAACTGGCAGACGATTCTAACTCATACGCAGCACCACCTATTCTTCTTAAAATCTGATATGGTCCTATATAGCAAGGAATCAATTTACCTTTCTTCCCGAATGGCATGACTCCCTTCACAGGAGAAGCTTTTAAAAATACCCAATCACGGACCTCAAAATCTAAATATCTTCTCCTAACATCGACATAAGATTTATGATGACTCTGAGCCGTCTTAAGTCATTCTCGAATGACTTTCACATCCTGCATTGCCTGATGAATAAGATCGGGCCCAAACATTTGCATATCACCTACTTCATTCCATCCTATAGGAGACCTACATCTTCTCCCATATAGTGCCTCAAATGGTGCCATCTTAATACTGTAATAGAAACTGTTATTATACGCGAAATCTATCAATGGCATGTGCTCTACCCAACTACCTTCAAAATCAATAACACGGGGCCTCAACATGTCCTCAAGGGTTTGAATGGTGCATTCATAGGTTCACTTGGGTAACTAATCCTTTCTGGAAAGATCTCCAAAATTGAGAATAGAAATGTGTATCTCGATCGGATATGATGGACACAAGCACACCGTGCAAATGAACTATTTCTGCAATGAACAGCTTGGTATAATCCTCTCCTGAATAGTTAGTCCTAATAGGCAGAAAATAGGCTGACTTGGTCAGTCTACCTACAATCACCCAAATAAAATCTTACTGGTTTCAGGACTTCGGGAGCCCTATAATGAAGTCCATATTAATCATCTCCCACTTCCACAAGGGTAAAGCTGTCTCTTGGGAAGAACCACCTGGCCTCATATGTTCTACTTTAACTTGTTGATAATTCAAATACTTGGAAACAATGTTAGCCACATCATGCATCATATTATTCCACCAATACAAAGATTTCATATCCTAGTACATCTTAGTAGAGCCTGGGTGAACAACATACCTTAAAGTGTGAGCTTTGTCAAGGATTCTATTCTGCAAATCATCCACATCTAGTACACATAATGTACCCTGGTATCTCAAAATACCATCACCACCGATCTCAAATGACATCACTTTCTGCTGACCCACATCATTCTTAATTTGCATCAAGATGGGATCTTCAACCTGCTTCTTTTAAATTCCACACAAAGGGAAGACGTATCTATCTCATGAACAACCATTTCCCCATCTTTGGAATCCAAGAGTCGCACTTCTAGATTTGTAAGCCATGAATATCTTTCACCATCTCTTTCTTCCCTTCCTCATCATCAGAAAGACTGTCTATAGACAATCTGCTGAGGGCGTCGGCTACCATATTTTCCTTATCCGAATAATAGTGAAGGCTCATGTCATATTCTTTCAAAAGGTCCATCCAATGCCTTTGCTTGAGATTTAGTTCTTTCTGCGAGAAAACATACTGTAAACTCTTATGGTGAGTGAAAATATCAGCACGCACCCCATAAAGATAATGCCTCCAAATTCTAAGTTCAAACACCACAGCTGCTAATTCCAAATCATGAGTGGGGTAGTTTTGCTTATGCACCTTTAACTGCCTAGTAGCATAAGCCACCACCTTTTCGTGCTGTATAAGTACACACCCAAGTCCCACACGGGGCGCATCACAGTACACAACAAAACCCTTTGTACCTTCCAGAAGAGTCAAAATAGGAGCCGTACTCAACTTGTATTTCAACTTCTAAAAACTATTCTCACAAAAGTCGGACCGTAAAAACTTCACCTTTCTTTGAGTCAACTTAGTAAGTGAAGCAGCTATAGAAGAGAAACTCTCTACAAACCTCCGGTAATACCTTGCTAAACCCAAGAAACTCCAAATGTCGGTTGAAGTCATGGGTCTGGGCTATTTTTTTACTACCTCAATCTTTTGGGGATCAACCTTAATCCCTTCACTAGACACAATGTGCCCCAAGAAAGCAATAGCATTCAGCCAGAATTCACACTTGAAGATTTTCGCATACAACTTATGATCTTTGAGGGTTTGAAGAATAGTACGGAGGTGATTGGAATGGTCCTCCTCACTTTTAGAGTAAACCAAGATGTCATTAATAAAAACTATGACAAACAGGTCTAGGAACTAATGGAAGACCCTATTCATTAGGACCATGAAAGTTGCAGGGGCATTGGTCAACCCGAAGGACATGACTAAGAATTCATAATGACTATATTTGGTTTGGAAGGCTGTTTTAGGAATATCTGACTCCCTAACTTTCAACTAATGATATCCCGAACAAAGGTGTATTTTTGAAAAACACTTAGCACCCTAAAGCTAATAAAAATGGTCATTGATTCTAGGAAGAGGATATTTGTTTTTCACTATGACCTTATTCAGCTAGTGGTAATCTATGCACATACACAGCGAACCATTTTTCTCTCACACGAAGAGTACATGTGCACCCCAAGGAGAAACACTAGGTCTGATAAAACCTTTATCTAGGAGATTTGCTAGCTGTTCTTTCAACTCTTTTAACTCTGCAGGAGACATTCTATATGGTAGGATAGAAATAAGACGGGTATCTGGCAACACATCAATGCCAAAATCTATCTCCCTATCAGGTGGAATTCTTGGGAGATCATCTAGAAAAACTTCAGGGAAGTCATTTACTACTGGGACAAATTGAAGGGGGAGACTTTTGGTGATAGAATCTTTAACCCGAATAAGATAGTATAAGCAACCTTTGGAAATAAGTTTACGGGCTCAGAGATAAGATATGAAGTGCCTTCTAGGTGCTAAGGAATGCCCCTCCCACTCTATTGCTGGCTCATTCGGAAAAGAAAAGGTAACCTTTTGGGTCCTATAGTCTAGTGTGGAATAACACAGATGGAGCAGTCCATCCCTAGGATAGCATCAAAAGCAATCATATCAAGTTTTATGAGGTCTGCTACAATATCCCAATTAAGAATAGACACAACACTATTTTTGTACACCTTTCTAGCCATAATCAAATCTCCCACCAGAGTGGAAACAGAAAAACGTTCAGCAATTACATCGAGTTCAAACCCAAAACTAACAGCCACATATGGGGTCACGTAAGATAAGGTAAACCTGGGATCAAGCAATATATATACCTCACGGGAAAAGATTTATAATATACCAGTGACTACGTCTGGCGAGGCTTCCGCCTCCTGGAGATTCTTTAGAGCATACAGCCAGTTGCGACCATTCTCGGTAGCTAAATTGGTGCCCTTTTCAGGTGATGGTGGTGCAGAAGAGTTTGCCTGAGACTTAGCTCCACCAAAATTACTCCTAGCAGAGGGATATTCTCTCTGGAAGTGGCCTGTCTAACTGCATGAATAACACACCAACGATCCCATCTGACACCTTCCCGGATGATGCTTACCATAATTCTCACATAGAGGATAAGAACGGTACTGCTAATCCATACCATTTTGCGACTGAGTATCCTGAGCTCTGGGTCCCTGGCTGGCCTGGAAACTCTGAGATCATCTATCAACTAGAGGTCTGGGCGCTGGGGCGCTAGATACAGACTGTGCCTTAGCCCAAAACTTCTTCTTTTGCCATTTGTTACCCTAATTACCACCCTACTGCTGACTGGGGTTCTGATCCGTTGATCTGGCTCTCTTCGCCTTCCTATCCTTCTCTCTGGACTCGACTATCTTCTTCTTCCTTTTCTCCTCAAACTGCTGTATATAAAAGGTCAGCCTAGCAAAGTCTTGTTCCTTTTTTAGCATCACCCCTTGATATTTAAGCACTAGATCATTTGAAGGCCGGAAGTAAACTTCCTCATTCGGGCCCTCTTACTGCTCATCATCTCAGGAGCATAACCGACTAGCTGATTGAACTTTAAAGTATACTCCTGAACACTCATCTTACCCTACTAAAGGTTCATGAACTCCTCCTCTTTGGCTTCCCTCAACTTTAGATGAAAGAACCGGTCAAGAAAAGCTTCCACCAACTCATCCCACACTGTGGGCTCAGCACTGTCACCCTTCGCCTCTTCCCACTCATTATACCATTGGTTCGCTACATTCTTTAGCTGGTATGCCGCTAGCTCAAAACCTTCCACCTGATCCAGATGCATTACTCTGAAAATCTTCTCCATTTCGTCTATGAACTTTTGCAGATCCTCTTTTACCTTAGTGCCAGTAAAGTTAGGTAGGTTCATTCTCATAAACTGACCCACCCTATCATCTTCAGATATAACAAGTGTAGACCCAACATCTTTTGATCGTTGGTCCTGATTAGCAACCAACTATGTCAGAATATACATAGACATCCTGGGACCATAAACTGTGCTTTGATACCAAGTTTTTTATGACCCAAACTAGGGCTTGGCCGTGACGGACATCCTGACCCCTAAGGGGACAAAACGTCCCTCTCTATCTGGTAAACATGCACACATTCATATAAATAAAGAGGATACGGAAAAATAATCTGCTATAGAAACCTAGTCAATTCTTAATTCAGCATATGTATAAAAATTGAAAATCAACTACATATAATAACATCTAACTCAGTCTGCGTAATCTCTACTACAATAAAATCTGATAACTATCTGAAAACTGGGACAAGACCCTCAGTAGACCAAAACGATAATAAGGGACATAATCTGAAAGACGGGCCTTCTAGAATAAATAAGGCTCACCAACTAATCACTGCAACTCTTTCTGACGAATCTACTACCTTTTTGGACCCCTAGACTGAGCCTCAAAACCTGAAAGGAGGAGCGGGGGTCAATATAGATGTACTGGTATGCAAATAAATCCAAAATAAAGCTTATATGTAAATAAAATAGTTTGGGAAACAGCTTTGTCAAAACATTATACATGAAGTGGCTTTCGAAACACATGGGCACATTTCTGAAAAACATGTTATCTTTCTGTCAATGCAAGTTATAATCTATATATTACTTCTGAGTTAGGTGGAACTCCCTACAATTCTGATATTCGACGAGCGGTATGGAATCCATCATTGACTCGGTGGGGAAGCCCTCAACCCAAGTTTGTCGCAAGGGTTGGAGTTCCTAAATCTGATATGCCACAGGGCTCTAGGCCAACGTAATAAATAAATTCAGATCTGCAAATCACGGTTTTAGGCGATGAGTTGTTTAATACTCACGCCTTCTTTAGGAAACCACCTAAACTCTCTTTATGCCCAATTTTATCCTGTTCTAAATCATGCATGTTTCTAGTTTCAACATCTGAAAAGTTTGATTTCAAACATGCATTAAATTTGTTATGAACTATCATGGCATAATCTAGTTGGTGTCGTCGCACCAAGACTTGCAAGTCTTATTTCTGAGCCATAATGCAACATGCATAATTCTTTCATTAAAACACAGTTCAGACCACCCAAATATGCAAACAATATAAAAGATTTCATGTTACGAGAACACAAGTCAAAACTATTCTGAGATTGTTCAAACATATGGTGGTCATGTGCTTTTGGCAAAATCATGCACTCTTTCATTATATGAATATTTTCAACATTTATCAATATGCACAACCCTCTCTTTTGAATTCAAAACCATAAATTAATTTGTAGCATTAATCAAAATATTTCATATCATGCTTTTCAAGATACATTCAAAACAATCTATAGCATAAGAAAATTGGGAAAATCATACCGAGAGAGGGATTCATGTGCGGCATACTCTCAATTCATTCATAAATCATAAAACATATACCTACGTATATATAATTTCAAATCAATTTGGGGAAGGTCAAAAGACCAAAAAAATACCGTCAAGATTTCTAAAATATGAATATATTCATAAATCTGAAAACCCTAGTCTTAAAATCATGATTTCTATGCCCATGAGATTTTAAAAAAAAAACCTCGCGTACCTCAAAATAGGAAAACAATGGGTGTTTCTTGAAGCTTATGATCCGGGAATTTCGAATCTTCAATCGATTTTGAAAATCCACGATTGAATTTTGAGTTTCTTGAAGCTCTAGAGAGGATTCTTGATGATTTTGATGAAAGTAGAGTTAAGTTTCTCAAACATACCCTAAATCCTTTGTTTGGATGATTTTAAATGCTAGAGAAAAGTCAGAATTACCCTTAATGAATCCTAAATAGAATTGGAAATTTGAACTTAAGAACCCAATTTCGGGTACCACCACGACACGCCACAATCGCGGTGGTCCATTAGAATTCGACGAGTGGGAAATTGAGTGCCTCTGCGATGTGCCACCATCGGAAAGCCCCATTGGAATTTGACGATTATAAATTTGACCCTCTCCGCAATGCGCTAGACACCAAAATAATGTTGTTTATGACTGGAACCTTAAATTATTCATAACTTCTTCACCGAGGGTATATTTTTGATGAATCTTATATCGTTGGAAATCTAATTTAGTCATCTACGTAGTGAAAGGTTGAAATCCAGGAAATTCTACATGAAAATTAATGTAGATCATTCTAAAAGATAATACTTAGACTTTTCATGGACGGAATTTATCTAAGAAGACGTCGGGGTGTTATAATTTTCTACACTCTTAACTTTGCCAACCATTTTCTCTGGGTCTTCTAGCATGCTAGCCTTGTTAGTAAGAAATTTTGGTGGTCCACTTAACTTAACTGTAGGATCAAGAGTATAACAATGATCATCAAGAGTATTGAATGTGGATTCACTAGTGGACTGGGGAAGCACAATCGTTGGATTGATAGCCAAAGTGGAAGCCTTAGTAGAAGGTTGAGCAACAAAGCATGGATGGTATGTGGTGCTGTGAATGTGGTAGACTTATAATGAGGATCTAAAGAAAGAGTGGTGGAAGTATTGAGGTGCATTTGATGTGGAATGGATTCTGAGGCATGCTGTGGTGCATCAACAAGAGAAGGAAATTGAGTTTGAGATTTTGGTGAAAGACGTAAGGTATTTGCAGGGTCAAAAGTGGGGAACGGAGGTTGAGGCAGCCCACTCGCCCAAGCTCGGTACATTTTCATCATTTGTTGTCTCAGTCTCAAATTCTCTTTCTTTAAACCATCAATTTCCTACCTCTTTGTTTCATCCATGATGCCACTCTCTATATCTTTATTGGACACAACTAACCCTTTGAATTTGGTGTGATGTGAAGGACCAGCAAAAATGCCACAAACCAACCACCTTAAACTGACTCAACAAAAAACAACAAATGAGTTAGAGTTCAACACTTTTTCACAACCTCTTTTTTCTTCTTTTTTTTTTTGAAAAGATCACCGAACGCAACAAGGCCGCCTATGTATCTCACTTCCAAGAAAGGAGAATCAGGTGTACGTAGTTTGTGAAGTCTTGCCAAAATAGCCAATTAAACTCTTTTTCCTTTTTCTTGAAACTTTAAGAAGAAAATAAAACAACAATTTGTCAAAAGAATTGACGAAAATCTTTTTGTATTTTTTAGGTTTATACATCCCTATACAAAGTGAAATATATGATTACCAAACAAAATCTTTTTGCGTTTTCAATTTTAAATTTCATGCGAAAATGAAACTCTAACATATTAAAGGAAAATCTTTTTTTCGGTTTTCTTTTAGAGATGTATATGAACCTACTCTAAATGAAGTGTGAAGAAGATCTTTTATTTTTGAATTTTTTCAGATTTCTATAAAAAATAAAACCTATAATTACCAAAGAAAATCTTTTGGAGATTTTCAAATTTTGAATTTCATACGAAATAAAATTTGAAACTATTAAAGGAAAATATTTTTCTAGTTTTCTCTTGAAGATGTATATGGCACCTACTCTAAATGAAGAGTGAACAAAACATATTTTTGGATTTTTGAAATAAGATCAACCAAAAATGAAAACTACAACTACTGAGGATTTTTTTTTTGTATTTTTCTTTTCAAGACATGTATGAAACACCTACTCTAAATGAAGAGTGAAAAAAAATCCTTTTGAATTTTTTAAATAAGATCCCCGAACCTATAATAGGCTGCCTATATATCTCACTCGCGAGAGAGGAGAATCAGGGGAGAGTAGTTCATCCAGATATGACAATTAAGGATTAAATAACCGACTGAACCCTGACTTGAGAAACGAGACTACAATGATAAAAAAATTTTTTGGGGTTATCATTTTGACACTCCACATAAAACTGACACCAACAACTATGAAAGAATTTTTTTTTTATATTTTCATGAAATGTACAAAACTCCTACAATTTTTGCATTTTCCCTTTGAAAAAAACTCATGTGAATGAGTTTTTTTTTTTTTTTGAAGTTTTTGAATTGTAAATACTTGCTAAAGGAAACAAAAGAAAAATCTTTTTGATGTTTTTGATTTTGAAAAATGAACGCAACAGGTAAAAATCTTTTTTGAATTTTTGGATTGTGAAGAACAAAAGCCAAAAAAAAAACTCTAAAAGAAACTACGAAGCTCTTTTTCAATCCTCCTTTTTCTCTTTTTTTTTTCGATTTTCCATTGCCTACACACTTTACTTATACTTTCTCTGAATCAGTCCGTCAAATGACCACGTTACCCTCAAAGATGCAACATTTGAGGGTGAGTCTCCTACAAAGGACCAAATGGGCCCCACTAGTTCTCATATGGTGCACATAAGTATGACCTAAAGGCTGACCTACGCTGGCGTTCACTAACAAGGCTGTTCGGGGGAGCGTATGGTCGATTGTGGCTGCTTTGGCTATCCACCTACTCCATACCAGTAGACGGCTCCCCCTCCTAAAATAAGGGTGACTCAACTATAGGTCATGTACACAGCATGTACTACAGAACTTGTTGCAGAAAGAATTGACTCGGGTTATGCACATGATGTCAGTTATAAAGTGGTAATACATAAGAGAAAAAAACTAAAAACAAAGACAACATAGGCACTCAACAATGATAAAATAAACAACAAACGATAATACAAACAATGTTTACACACCCATAATGTCAAACTAAGCCGATACAACTCCAAAAAAATAAGCTCGAATTCTGAAAAGGTTCCCCAGCAGAGTCGCCAGAGCTGTCACACCCCTTTTAACTCCAAAAAAAGAATTATTTTAAGTTTGAAAGGGTTTTATTATCAAAGTAACAAAAGGATGAAAATTTGTTTCAAAAATAATTATTTTCATTTAAATTCAGAGTTGCCACTTGACATAATCCGGTGTGCCAAGTCACCTTTGAAAAATCCTTTTTGAAATGATTTGACTCTTTTAAAAAAATGGTTTGCGAACAGAGATTCCGGCTAAGGAATTCTATTGACCGAGGGGAAGGTGTTAGGCACCCCTCGATCCCGTGGTTTGATCACGGTCGCTTGGTGGAGCGTATCGGCTAATTTTGATACTAAAAATGTATAAACCACATAAAACACAAACAAAAATCAAACACATCAAACAAAATAAAACAAATTCAAAATATAAGGTCTAGTCCAATTATACAATCCAAAATGGAAAAATGCGAAAGTATAAATCCGATTCTAAACTAGTCCTAGACTATGCACCACCCGACGCCTCGGGCCTTCATCACGAACGTCCTCCAAATACAAGATACTTCGGGGCATTCCCTGGATAAATCAATACAAATCCTTCGAGGCATTCCCTGGCCAAATGAATACATTTTAATGCGAGAAAATTAAACTATTCAAAAAAATTTCAAACATTCCACGGAATTTCCAACATTCAACCAAAGCCACAAATTCTAAACTTTGCCTACCTAACATATGTTTGTCTAAACCAATCGACATATCATGATACTACCAAGTTCAATTAACGTTCATTTCAAGTAAAACAACCAATGAATCAAACTAACCAAAATTCACTAATTATATCAAGTTAATTCTCACACTCAAATTAATTCTTAAAATTCTGACAATTCACGATCGCCACTTTAACAATCCACAATCATTGTAAACGAAACCAAAAAACAAATCGATATTACCCAAGTAGTCATATCATACTTCACACAATTAATGATCGAGAGGACCAACAACAAATCAAAACAGGCAAATATTCACCAACCAA
This sequence comes from Capsicum annuum, assembly GCF_002878395.1. Classification (NCBI taxonomy): domain Eukaryota; kingdom Viridiplantae; phylum Streptophyta; class Magnoliopsida; order Solanales; family Solanaceae; genus Capsicum; species Capsicum annuum. The sequence goes on along the minus strand of NW_025832080.1, from coordinate 73,839 downwards.
GATCAAATGACACACGATATTCAATCCAACACATTGAATATGATAAACAATGATATAAAAATACGGAAGGAGTAGAATTGGACCTTAATTGATGATCAAAATCAGGTATTACTCAGATAAAAAAGAGAGAGTCCGCATCAAAAGAACCTCAAATAAGTCCCAACAACGAAACCAGTCCAACTTTGATATACTCTGACATCCAACAATGAAACCAGTCTAATTTTAATATACCCTTTACAACTTTTCAACAAACCAAACCAAAAATTTCATGAGAGAGATGAAACTTGCACTTATTCTGTGATCTGGTTACTGGCTTTTTATGGTTTTTCTAATGGGTGGCTGAGCTGACGTCTTTACCAAAGATTCGGCATCAACGACAAAGCTGTTCATCTGCTCCAGCAGGCCTTTTCCAGAATTTCCCCATTTTCTCGGAGTTTTGTTTGACTACTGCTAAGGTCTCTCTCACAATCTCCTTTGTTTTTCTCCCTATTCTCCTTCGATTCCCTCTCCCCTTCCTATCTTAGTGTGTGTGTGCATGTATTGTTCGGTGCTTGAGTGTTTTGGTGAAGGTCCTTTCTAAATTGGTTACTGTGTGTATAGCTTCCAATTTCCAGTGAGTTTCGGAGTTCCCCCCCCCCCCCCCCAAGGTGAGAAAATGACGGTGTAGTGTATATATTTTTATATGACAAAAAGGCAAGGGTCCTGGAATCTTCTATTCCCCCCTCCCCACTTTATTTATTTGTTAATGAGAGTGAATATGTTAGTGTATGTATTTCCCTGTGAGGAACACGTGAACAGGTGGGAGTATTTGGTGTAGAGGTGAGGTAGGGTAAGGTGTGGGGTGGTGATGTGTTATCCAAAATTGATAGGAGGAGTGGTTAATTTTGTTACCAAAAGAGTAATTGAGGATAAGGTTTGTTAGTGTGTTTGTTATTTTATTTTTTTTGTATTTTTGTAGGCTATAAGCACATGGGTGAGGGTGCGAGATGAGGCGAGCTAAAACTAGATTAAATTGGACTTTGGGAGGAACAAAATTAGGTGTCTACAATAACGCATGGTAGAAAGTAGCTTGCGTAGTTGCTCTTGTATTAGAACAAAGAAAGATTAGACTCAGGATAATCGATCGAGGTGAAAACTGAATGTCTTGCCTAGTAATAACACACAATGTATCACATACATAGAAACGTTATCACATGCCAAAACAAATAGAACATTTATGTGGAAATACATCTATATATTAAGTACAAAAGAAATCACACTTATGAATCTTACTAACCTGGAAATTTATCATTCGAAACTTCATGCCTAAAGAAGTAAACTTGTTCAAAGAGATGAAGCAAAGTGAAATAATATTTCCTCAACGCATACGAAGCACTTGTTATAGTTGGAGAAAACTTAAAGACTGAACTCACTTCTCTCCAGTTCTTCTCTGCTACAACCTATACAACAAAACAATATTTGTATATTTTCTGAATATCTTTGTTTTTTTTTTGTAATAATAATAACAAGATGTATTAAATATGAATGAAATAACTAATTATAAGAAGAAAATTTAAAGGAAGAAATACTTTAACCTTTTCAAAGTTGTCCCTTTTAGTCACCTCAACATGGTAAACATGTAAATCAAGCTCCTTCCCTCCAATTACTAGAACCCTTAGTTAAACCAACGAGAGAGAGAGAGATCAGACATTATGCAACCATTAAAAAGGATAACTTTGTGCAATAATGATTTCCTGATGTGTAGAATCCGTGCAAGAGCCGAACCTCAATAGACATTAATTAATTTAGTCAAACCTTATTAATCAATAGACATTAATTAATATATAGAGTCAACCCATAATTGAATTCACCCCGTTATTGGAGAAATTAGGGAGGCGTGGAGTCATCTGAATGAAATTCTAAATAAAAAAAAATTATAATTATTTGTATATATTTCTTTTATACCTTTGATATTTTTGTGTATTTTTTTTTGTTTTTAAAATTTTCTAAGTGAAAATCCAATGGAATTACCTACCGTGTCTATGAGAGGAAGAAAAAAAGAAAAAGAATAAAAAAGAGAAAACACAAAAATAAAATTAAAGGTTTTTTAGGTGACTCAGGCGCAAGCATCCTACACCTTATTTTAAGATTATAGATTAGAATTATCAAAATATCAAAAAGGTAGAAGCTCGGAGGATTTTTTTTTTAGAAAAAAGTTACTTACGTGGTAAGACAGGTTGCTAAGGTGATGCACATCTAACACCTATACCGCTAAAACCTTAAATTTGTTCTTCAAGTTTACCAAGAAATCAAAAAGGTAGATGCTCCGTGGAATAAAAAAAATTTAAAGGTTTCTTACGTTACAAAAGGTGTTATGGTAAGCATTCGACATATTTAACCTTAACATTATATATTCCATCCACCAGAGAGGAAAAAGGTGAAATCTTCGAGAAGCAAAAAAAAAAAGTTGTTTATGGGTACTTTGTGCCCAAAAGAGAGTGAAAAATCTTGAGACATTCCATGAATAAATTTGGATCATTAACAATCTTCCCATGCGACGCCAATGGTGTAGGAATAATAGCTGCCTGAGACAACATCACACCTCTAGAAACTAACTACACATTCACCAGAAAATCAAGAAAGCATCAAAACAGATGTGGCTTAGCAATGGAGAGACCAGAAGCCAAATAATAAAAGAGGTAGTGAATACAAATTAAACCATTTTGTCTACCTAATCTCTCAGTTGTTCATTTTTTCAACCTAAAATATTACAATTGTTTATATATGAAAGTGAATAACTGATTATTGAGGTGTGCTTGATAAACATTTGATGATAGTTCAAATAGATAACTCACACACCTGATAGTTAATCTATGAAACTCGATAAAACAAATAAAATTAGGTGATCCTTTTTTTTTTTTCTATTTTTGGTAGAAGGTATGGTGGATTTTATGAAGTGATACCAGTCTGAAGTTGGAAAAGAAAGACCATCATATAGGCTTAAGAATTAGTCTACAAAAACAAATCTTGTGAGAAACTACACTTTTGGACTATCTTAGATAAGCTATAATAACGGTATGATCCACAAAGAGAGCTGTAGTTTTGGAACTACTATATAATTAAATACATGTTGATCTCACGAAGCTAAATGATTACATTTGGAAGAAAGAAGAGTAAAAGAAGCAGACAAAGTGATGAGAAAGAAAAGACTTGTACTATTTATTTTACTTCTCCATTCATGTCACGACCTGAATCAAGGCCCTAGCCGCCACTGGCATCCTGAACCTTGAAGGCCCAGACGCCACTTTCTATGTGGCAATCATGCACTACGTCCATACCATGTAAAGAAATGTGGAAAAATTATCATACGAAAATATGGTCACTATCATAATTCGACTGAACATTTTGGAATAAAATTCATAAACCTCTAACAACATTTGACATTGAAATCTCTAACATAGCAAAGCCAACATCTTTTCGAAAACTAGGACAAGGTCCCCAATCAGACCATAAACCAAATGAAATAGCAAAGTCTAATAACCAGGTCTTCAAGAATATAGAAGGCTCACCAACTGCAAGTCTCAGACACACTGACAAACTGACCTACTGTTTAGTAGGACCCCAGGACCTCAATAAAGATGTACTGGTACATAGAACAGTCTAAAAAAAATACATTTTTCATACAACATAGGTTAGAGCATTTTATAAAATAGTGAACACAAGATGAGTGAAAATTCATGGGCATACATAAATGAACATCAAAACATTTCTTGGAAATCATGACTAAATCTTTATTTTACTTTTGAGCTAGATGATACAGCTTAAAATATGTAATTCCACGGGCTAAATGAAATCCTCCCTTGACTTGGTGGCCAATCCCCCAAATCAAGTTTGTCGCAAGGATTGGGGTTATCAGTAATAGAGATATCCAAGATCCTAAAGCAAGGTGCTATACTCCCAATCAAATCAACATGTAATGGTAGTGCACACGATCACAAAAAAGGGCTCCTAACCATAGTCTCAATTTGGGACGACATGAATAAAGGTACACAAGATCATAAAGAATGGTACCATAATCCCATGTCGGTAAATCACGATTTCAATCATGGAGTCTTTCAACACATGATTTCTTTGAACAATCGTCTAGTCTCTGTAGACATGTAATTTTGTCCCATCAAAAAAATTATTTTTTATTATGTTATTCCGTTTTACCACGCACCCAACCCGTGTAATAATCCCTCCACAAAATAACAAAACAATAACCTCTAACTAATTTTATCTTATCCTAACAACCTACCCAATCAAAATAAACCACCTCAGTACCCCCTAACCCCTTTCTCACATTTTTTTATAAATTTACAAAAGACTAAAAAAGGAAGATAATACTAATACCCAATAGGAAACTTCTTGGGAGGAGGAGGAGGCTTATTTTCTTCTTTACTAACTTCACCCATCATCATTATCTTGAACCCCAAAAAGCCATTTCTTTCTCCCTTTTTCTTCTGGAAAAATGCCATAATAACCCATAGTCAATTCACGCATAGAGACTATCATAGTGCACACACAGAGAAATCGATCTTACTCACTGGTCTTCTCCATGCACACACGCGCACTTAAGATGAGAAATTGAAAAAAGAGAGATGACTGATAGGTTCGCGCATGATAGAGAGAGAGAGATTTGAGGTTGAGATCTGAAATGAAGGAGAAAACGGGTCGAGTTGAGGTTTCTCAGAAATGGATTTTTGTGGGTTTGGTCACTGTTCAGGCGACTACTTTGCCAGAATCTCTTGGCTCTCTATCAATATTGGGAGAATCTAATTGGGATCGGCAAATATCTCCAGACTCAATGGCTATCCTGTGGATTTAGGCCCCGTTGTTCCGGAATCCACTTGGATTCATTGTGTTCTGCTGCTGCCTTAGCTCACTGGAGCTCAGGCTACACTGATTCAATTTTTTTTGTCGTGTTTTTGGGGTTTTGGGTTCATCTCTTTTCATAGCTCGTTGTCGGGCCTAGGGTCTTCATCACCGACATTCCTGGTTTAGGATTTGGTTCTTTTTGTGTGTTCGTGTCAATCAATTGTTTTTTTGGTTCCAAATTCCTTGATATCGAAGTTGGAGTTCATCACTATTGAGGTTTCCTATTTGGGCTTTTGGATTCGGGTCTTCTTTAACTCATCATTATCAACGAAAGTTGATTTCGGAAGGTCAATATCTTTAACCTGCTCCTTTTTTATGTATTTTATATTGCTTAATCGGTTGTGATTATTTGTGATTTGATTATACATTGTTTTATTTTTGTTGATGTTGATGTTATGATCAGAACTTTTGGTGATTCGGCTTCGGAGGTTTGAGGAAAGAACTTGATCATGTTTTAATGGATTGATAAAAAGGAAGTTGGGGGTTGGAATTGAAAAAATGGATGAAAAGCTTAGATTCGAATAAATTTTGATTTATTGTGATGTTGAATGTAATTTCATCGAATTGGATAGGCAAACGTAGGTTGGGTAGGAAAAGTTTAGAATTTGTAGTTTTGTTGAATGTTTGAAATTTGGGTGAATGTTTTGGTTTTCTCACATTAAAAAATTATACTCATTTGGCCGAGGAATGCCCCAAAGTATTTGTATTGATTTATTCGGGAAATGCCCTGAAGTATTTTTTACTTGGAGGACATTTGGGATGAAGGCCCAAGACATCGGGTAAAACGTCGGAGCATAGTTTAGGATTAGTTTAGAATAGGATTTATATTTTTTCGCATTTTTCTATTTTCGGATTGTAATAACTGGACTGGACACTATAATTTTGGATTTTTTTGTTTTTTTGTTTGTTTGATTGATTGGTTTGTATGTTTTTGTGTGGTCTATACACTCTTATTGTCGAATTATCCGATATGCTCAACCAAGAGATCGTGGTCGAATGGAAGGATCGAGGGGTGCCTAACACCTTCCCCTCAGTCAACAGAATTCCTTAACCGGAATCTCTATTTGCAAATTAGTTTAAAAGAGTCAAAAACAGTTTTGAAAAAGGATTTTCAAATGTGATTTGGCACACCCGATTATGCCAAGTGGCAACTCGGAGTTTTGATTGTTAAAAGTGCTTTTCGAAATAAATTTTCATTTTTTGTCACATAACAATAAAACCCATTCGAAACTTAAAATCTTTCTTTTTTGGAGTTAAAAAAAGGGGTATGACAGCTCTGGCAACTCTGCTGGGGACTTTTCATAATTTGAGCTTATTTTGGAGTTGTATCGGATTAGTTTGACATTATGAGTGTATAAACATTTTGTTTGTGTTATTATTTGTATTATTTTTATCATTGTTGAGTGCATACTTGCTACATGTTTATAATTTTTTTCTTTTATGTGTTACCACTTTATATCTGGCATCATGTGCATAACTCGAGTCAATCTTTCTGCAATAAGTCCATAGTGTATGCTATGTACACGACCTTTAATTTAGTCACCCTTATCTTAGGAGGGGGAGCCGTTGGCTGGTATGGAGTGGGTGGAAAGCTAAAGAAGCCACTATCAACCATACACTCTCTCGAACAGCCTTGTTAGTGAACCCCAGCATAGGTCAACCTTTAGGTCATGCTTATCTGCATCATGTTGAGACCTAGTGGGACCCACTTGGTCCTTCGTAGGAGGCTCACCTATAAAGCAGCTCTATGTGCTAATTGTTCCATTTTTGGAGGGTAACGAGGTCATTTGTTGGACTGATTTAGGGCAAAGCATGTGTTAGAAATAAAGTTTATTGACAAGAAATATGGAAAGAAAAAAAGGAGAAAAAGAGAGAGGTGAATCGACAAAAAAAAGTTTCATAGTTTTTTTTTTTTTAGTTTTTTATGGCTTTTGTTCTTACAATCCAAAAATTTAAAAAGATTTTTACCTTTTGCACTCAGTTCTCAAAAATAAAAATATCAAAAACATTTTTCCTTTGTCTTGTTTAGAATGTATTCACAATTTGAAAACTTCAAAAAGATTTTTCATTCATTGGAGTTTTGATACAAGAAAAATGCAAAAAAAAATTGTAGGAGTTTTGTATATTTCACGAAAATACCAAAAAGATTTCTCTTTCATAGTTGGTGTCATTTTTATGTGAAGTGTCAAATTAAAAACTGAAGATTTTATTGATGTTTTGCATCTTCTGTTTGTGCTCGTGTCTCTCAAGTCAGGGTGTTGGTTATTTAATCCTTAATTGTCCAATCTGGTCGAACTACGCACCCCTGATTCTCCTCTCTCTCTCTGGAGTGAGATACGTAGGCAGCCTATTGTTGGTTCGGGGATCTTATTTAAAAAATTCAATTTTTTTTCTTTACTCTTTATTTAGAGTAGGTGTTTCACATATGCCACGAAAAGAACAATACAAGAAGATTTTCCTTAATAGTCGTAGGTTTCATTTTTTTTGTTGATCTTATTTCAAAAAATTCAAAACAAAAGATTTTTCTTTAATAGTTTTAATTTTCATTTTCATATGAAATTAAAAATTAAAAATTCAAAAAGATTTTCTTTGGTAATCATAGGTTTCATTTTGTATAGGAATATGAAAAAAAAAGCCAATAATCATAGGTTCCATTTTGTATAGGAATATGAAAAACAATTCAAAAAAAGATTTTTTTTTACTCTTCATTTAGAGTAAGTGTTTCATAGACATCTTTAAAAGAAAACCACAAAAAGATTTTCCTTTGGTAGTTTCAAGATTCTCTTTCATATGAAATTCAAAATCGAAAATTCAAAAAGATTTTTCTTTGGTAATCGTAGGTTACATTTATTCCTTGCTTTTGATGCTTTTGTATACTGTCTTTAATCTTGAGCTGGGGGTCTATCGAAAATATCCTCTCTACCTCTTTAGATGTAGTGGTATGGACTGCGTACACTCTACCCTCCCCAGACCCCACTTTGTGAGAACATACTGGGTTTGTTGTTATTGTTATTGAATCATAGGTTTCATTTTGTATAGAGATGATAAAGTTGAAAAATTCAAAAAGATTTTCGTCAATTCTTTTGGCAATTTGTTATTTTCTCTTCTCAAAGTTACGAAGAAAAAAGAGAAGAAAAAGAAAAAAAGGTTTAATTGGTCATTTTGGCAAAACTTCACTAACTATGCACACCTGATTCTCCTCTTTTGGGAGTGAGATACATAGGTGCCCTTCTCGGGTTCAGTTATCTCTTTAAAAAAAAAAAAAAAAGAGGTTTTGAAAAATTGTTGAACTCTAACGCGTTTGCTATCTCTTGTCCAGTTAGTTTAAGGTGGTTGGTTTGTGGAATTTCGGCTGGTCCTCCATATTGCTCCAAGTCACAGAGAAAGTTATGGACAACAAGGATACCGAGTTAGTTGTCAATAATCAGATAGGAGTTCGGGGAATGAGAATGTAGGAGATAATCAAGATATTCGGAAATTAAGGCAGAAAATGATAGAAATGCATCGAGCTTGGGCAAATGGGTTGCCGCCTCCTCCATTTCCCACTAATAATCTTGAATATTTTCTAGTTTGCCTCCAGTGTCATATGCAAAATTCCCTATTTTGGTCGACATGCCATAACATGCATCAGGACCTACTCCGGGGCAACAGTAACCAAACACTTCCAATATTCAATTCCTCACTCCTCAATACAAAATTACTACATGCTCGGCTTCGCCTGCTATTTATGCTTTTGCATCCCCACTCCCGTTTGAAGCTCCTGCTTTTAATGTCAATCTAACGGTTGTGATTCCTCGCACTACAAGTAACCCTGTATTGAATATTTTTAGTGATTAGCATTACGATCTTGAGCCCACATTTAAGTCGACTAGTCCTTATGGATACACTCAAATGCCTAAATTTCCTCCTAACACCGAGAAGCCTATTATGACTGAAGAACAAGAGGAAATGGCCAGAAAATTAAGAAGTTCAGAACAGACTATGAAAAACTTGCAAGGACTTGGGGGGTACAAAAGTGTCTCATATAAATATCTGTGCATGTTTCCAGGTGTATATCTTCCTCTTGGTTTTAAAATGCTGAAGTTTAGGAAGTATGATAGACATGGCGATCCTATAGCATATTTGAGAAGCTATTGTAACCAGCTAAGGGCCACTGGAGGGAAGAGAGAATTACCTATGACATATTTTGGTGAGAGTCTTTCAGGTTTAGCTTTAGAATGGTTTGTTGACCAAGACATCGACAAGTGGAATAGATGGGATGACCTGGCTAATGAATTTGTGCAACAATTTCAATACAATATGGAGTTGATTCTTGATGATAAATCCCTCACTAATATAAAGAAAAAGAATACTGAAAATTTCAGAGAGTATGCGATTAGATGGCGTGAACAAGCTGCTACGGTGAAACCGCCAATGAAAGAAAGTACGATAGTGGAGGCGTTTATTCAAGCGCAGGATGAAACATATTATTAACACTTGTTACCTACATTAGGCAAGCCATTTATTGAGTTCCTCAAAATAAGGGGAGATGATAGAGGATGGTATTAAGACCGGTCGCATTGTGATTTTTGCAACATTGAAAGCGACTACTCAAGCAATTCCAAATGGTTCGCAAGTGTTGGAGAAAAGTAGAATGAGGAAGATGCATCTTTCATTGTAGTTGGACAACAGGCATGGGCAAGAGTACCACAACGTCGTTACCCATAGGCTCAAAACCAAGTTTATGCCCAAGCTCCATAGAATCTTTCCCAAAATCCATTATATTCTATCCCCCACCTCCATATCAAGTGTATAATGCACAAACATATGTCCAACCCCTATTTTACTCACACTGGCACGTGCCAACACTGCCGAGTCATCCTCCCACTCCATAGTCATATCGAAGCCCTTGTAGGCTTGGTTTTCAATTTAAGCTAAATAATGAAATGAGACAGATGTCGAGGGATACTTTCACACCAATCGGAGAGTTATATGCAAGTTTATTTCAGAGATTAGTATAGCGGGACATGATCACTCCTTTCCTTGGGTATACTCATAACTAGCATTCAAGAAATTTTGATCCTAATGTATAACGTGCATATCATTCTAATGTTCAATATCATAATATCTAAGATTGTCCTGCCTTGAAAATAGAAATAGAAAAGATGATTCAAGATAAATCGATTATGGTGCAGAACAGTGACAGCGAGGAAAGCTCTAGTCATGCTGATATATAAATCAGTTGCTAAGATGTCAGGCTGAGCAATTGAGAAGTCACCCTTCTCCCTACTAGGAAGAGGTCTGGTATCTTGTTTTGATTAACTTTCTGTATTACGAATTATTTTGGGGTTGTAGTTCGGGATCTATCTTGTTTAGTTCTTTTGTCATTTATGTTCAAACCTTTCTATCTTTTATTTCAACTAAATGAAATGTCCTATTTTTCTTCGTGTTTTAAATAAGTGTTGTTTGTTTGTTTTCCTTACATAGTACATTTTATGTTGACTCTAGTGATATGACATGTTAGTGAAATTTTCATCCAGATCTTAAAATCCAGTTTAAGCATGAACATGGAATTAGAGGGCTAAGGGTGGAAGAAACATCTGAGAAACTAGATAGTGTGCTGAAACATTTAGTGACAAGTTGAAGCCTTTTCTGAAAATTAAGACAAATATTTTAGGAATTACAACAATAACTCGGCCATCAATTGAAAGATATGCCTTAATTAGGTCAAACAGTGGTTGTGGGATCCTATATCCAGAGGAACAAAAAAGAAATCAGCTTCACAAAAGCATGAATCATTCGATGTGAGGGATTCATAATAAAGGTGGAGTTGTATAATGGACAAGTATAGAAGAAGAATAAGTGGCACTCATGTTCAGTTTAAGTTAGTGTTGTTAAAGTGTCATACATGATCTTTATCTCCCATTTTCCAATTGCATGTTATGTTCTTGCATTCTCAAGGATGGATATGATGACGACATTTCATTTTGCTATCAAAATATTATGTCATCCTTTGTTTACTCTATTTGAGATTTAGTCCTATTTTCTTTCATACCTTTCTTTTGAAATCAAGATAAAGTCAGCAAAACCTAAAAGAAAAACATCGAGCAAAGTAATAGAGTCAAAAAAATTTTAAAAAAAATAAGAGAAAAAAAGGGAATAAAATATTTCCAAGAAAAGAGTCAATAAAAGAAAAAAAAGAAAAGAATTCAGAATAAAGTAAAAGAACAAGCTACCAGAACTATGCGTGACCTGATTCTTCTCTCTCAGGGGTGAGATACGTAGGTTGCCCTGCTCTGGGCTAGGTATAACCAAATAAATAATTTAGAATCACCCGACCAAAAGAAACTGGGGCATGAGTTAATCCTCATTGTTGGAGTCAATTCCAAAAGTTGTAAGTCCGACCCCACTTCAAGTGTTGTTTGGGCCTCATGTCATCCTTTCTTCTAACCTTATCCAAAACCCAAGTTACAACAAAAGAAAGACCTTCAGATCAATCTCTGAGAATGCTAAGGCTAATCATGCAATGGATATGGTAATGCATTTTGGAAACTATTTGTCTTCCTCAGCTTAAGGAATCAGGAGAGAAATAAAAATAAGAAAGTCTTATTGGTAAAAACTCTCACGAGCACCATAAGGCAATAGTAAGTTGAGAAAGATAAAAATGAGAGAGTCTTATTGGTGAAAACCCCATGGGCACCATAAGGCGATAGTGAGGCTTGTTGGCAAAAACCCTTCAAGGTGTTACTATCCAAATGAGGTTTTTGATGCAATTGACCTAAGGAAACAACTCAGTTTCAAGGCCATTAACTGAACAACAATTGGTAGAAACTTTAGATGGAAAGATCATGCAGTCTGATCCAAATGCATGGGATAATCATTAGAGTTGACTGTCGTTTTTAGATAAATTTTTGTTTCTTTGTTTCAAATGGGGACATTCATTGTCTCTTCTTTCTTCTATTTATTATTGGTTTTGTCTTTCTTGAGTCAGTTATTCAAATAAAATCATTATCATTTTTCTCTTGTCGTTGAGTCAAATCTATGTCGAAACAAGTGAGAAAAGATTTCAAAATTGGCTACCAGCTTCTTCAATTGTACAAAGCAAGACAAAAAGCTAGCAAATGAAAGAGACATGATTGTGAGCCAAAATAAGGCATGCAAAAGTTTTTTCAATAGATAAGTCTGGGAACTTATGGAAATATCAAGGTTCAAAGGGTTTATATGAGAAACATGAAAAGGTAGAAATACTGCATTTCTTTCAAAGTCACTCTTAATAATATGAGTTCGGATCAATGATGCAGCAAGTCAATGACATATGCTAATAGTTCAAAGAAAGATTAATGTGACAGGGGAAAAAGAGATTGCCACAAAAGCTAAAGCCACAAACCAGCCATCATTTTCTTAAACTAACAAGTTTTCTTTGTATAAAACAGGAACCCATGTTACCTTTGAATCAAGGATTTCAAAGACTAAACATCAAAAGTTGCAATGCCTTACTTCCACAAATCCAGGAGACAATATTGTTGCACAAGTTTAGTAATCAAAACCATGGTAAAACTCATCATCCAATATCTCTAGGAGACACACTTCCTTATTTGGATAATTCAAGCGACATTTATGAGGAGACGTACTTCCTTAATTGTTTCAGTCAAACAACATTTGTTAGGAGATGCACTTCCTTATTTTGGTAATTCAAGAGATATTTGTTAGGAGACATACTTTCTTGTTTGGTAATTCAAGCAACATTTATGAGGAGACACATTTCCTTATTTGGTAATTCAAGCAATATTTGTAAGGGACGCACTTCCTTATTTAGCTAATTCAAGAAACATTTGTAAGGGGACACACTTCCCTGTTTGGAAAATTCAACAAACATTTGTGAGCAGACTCACTTCCTTATTTTGGTAATTCAAGCGATATTTGTAAGGAGATGCACTTCCTTGTTTAGGTAATTCATGTGACATTTATGAGGGGGCGTACTTCTTTATTTGGGTATTTCAAGCAACATGGTGAGGAGACATACTTCCTTATTTGGATAATTCAAGCGTTATTTATGAGGAGACGCTCTTTCTTGTTTGTTTAATTCAAGCAACATTGGTAAGAATAGAAACTTCCTTGTTTGGGTAATTCAAGTGACATTTATGAGGAGATGCCCTTTCTTGTTTGTTTAATTCAAGCGGCATTGATAAGGAGACACATTTCCTTATTTTAGTTATTCAAGAGGCATTGGTAAGGAGACACACTTTCTTATTTTTTTAATTCAAGAAGAATTGGTAAGGAGATGCAATTCCTTGTCTGGGTAATTCGAGCAGCATTGGTAATGAGATGCACTTTCCTGTTTTGGTAATTCAAGAGGCATTGCTAAGGAGACGCACTTTCTTGTTTGATAATTCAAATGGCATTTGTAAGGAGACACACTTTCTTGTTTTGGTAATTCAAGAAGTATGAGTAAGGAGACACACTTTCTTGTTTTGGAAATTCAAGTGGCGTTTGTAAGGAGACGCACTTTCTAGTCAGAATTTCTCACTTTAATTCTTCGGAGACACACTTCCTAGTCTTGGTTATTCAATTTTACTCTCAAGAGATGCATTTCTTTGTCAGAGTCTTAATTCATCATTGCAACATGAAAGCAGATATGATGTGACTTTCCCAAAAGTCTTCTGATGATAAACTGGGGAAAAATTTAATTCTTGTGTTTGGAACTTCACTTTTCTGGCAAATGAAATCTCTTTAAAATAATCTTTGTTTGGGATAATTCTCTTTTAGTTTTGATGTGATTTCAGGAGCCCGCCTGAAGAACAGGGCGAATAAGTGAAAAGTCAAGCAATATGGTGAAGAAGTGGAAAGTCAAGCAACAAGGTGAAGCAATTGAAAGCCAAGCAACAAGCTGAAGAACATGCAAATCAGGAGCCGCCGAAGAATATGGTGATGAAACTCAAGTCAAGAAGTCCAAAAGAAGCTACATAGATAGGATTTTGTAATTTCATTTATGTTTTAACTTATAATTTTCTTATTTGATGTAATAACAGAGCTGCAGACCAGAACCTCGATGGAACCTCACTCGACTCTCCAACTCGGCATAGTCCTTCTCCTTCCAATCTTTTAAGATACCTATCACTTGATTCCCTTATAACTTGGGTAGGTGGGAGTATCCTAAGTCAAGATGCAGTTGCCCTTCTTCCTTGTACATCTTCTTTTGAATAATGATCGGGGCAAAATTCTGTCTCATTGTCTACTTTTTTGTATAAAAACACTCTGTGTTTACATTCAAAGGGGGCATGATGTAGACACGTAAGTTTGTCCCATCAAAAAATTATTTTTATTATCTTATCCCGTTTTACAACGCACCCAACCCGTGTGATAATCCCTCCACAAAATAACAAAATAATAACCTCTAACTAATTTTATCTTATCCTAACAACCTACCCAATCAAAATAAACCAACTCACTACCCCCAACCCATTTCTCATATTTTTTTATGAATTCACAAAACACCAAAAAACTATGAGGTTACTAATATCCAATAGGAAACTTCCTGTGAGGAGGAGGAGGCTTCTTTTCTTCTTTACTGACTTCACCCATCATCATCATCTTGGACCCCAAAAAGCCATTTCTGTCTCCCTTTTTCTTCTGGAAAAAAGCCATAATACCCCATAACCAACTCACACACAGAAACTCATAGCGCACACACAGAGAAATCGATCTTCCTCACTCTTCTTCTCTACGCACACACGTGTACTTAAGACGAGACATTGAAAATGGAGAGCTGATTGATAGATTAGCGAGAGAGAGATATTCAAGGTCGAGATCTAAAATAAAGGAGAAAATGGGGTCGAGTTGAAGTTACTCAGGAATGGATTTTGGTGGGTTTGGTCACTGTTCCGGCAACAACTTCACTGGAATCTCTTGGTTCTTTATCAATCTTGGGCGAATCTAATCAGGAATAACAAATCTCTTTGGACTCAATGGCTATTCAGTGAATTTAGGCCCCATTGATCCAGAATCCGCTTTGATTCATCGTGTTCTGACACTGCCTGAGCTCACCAGAGCTCAAGCTACACTGATTCATTTTTTTTTATCGTGTTTTTGGGGTTTTAGGTTCATCTCTTTTCACATCTCATTGTCGATATCGGGCCTAGGGTATTCATAGCTGGCGTTCGTATTTTGGGATTTGGTTCTTTTTGTGTGTTGGTTTCAATCAATTGTTTTTTGGTTCCAATTTCCTTGATATTAAAGTTAGAGTTCATCACTGTTGAGGTTTCCAATTTGGGCTTTCATATTTGGATCTTCTTTAACTTATCATTATCAATGAAAGTCGATTTTGGAAGGTCAATCTCTTTAACCTGCTCCTTTTTTATTTATTTTAGCTTTTTTAATCGGTTGTGATTATTTGTGATGTGATTATGCTTTGCTGGATTTTTGTTGATGTTGATGTTATGATCATGACTTTTGGTGATTCAGCTTCGAAGGTTTGAGGAAAGAACTTGATCATGTTTTAATGGATTGATAAAAAGGAAGTTGGGGCTTGGAGTTGAAAAAATTGCTGAAAAGGTTATATTTCGATAAATTGATTTATTGTGATGTTGAATGTAAGTGTCATCGAATTTGATAGGAAAACATAGGTTGGGTAGGCAAATCTTAGAATTTGTGGTTTTGTTGAATGTTTAAAAGTTAGGTGAATGGTTTGGTTTTCTCACATTAAAAAATTGTACTCATTTTGCCGGGGAATGCCCCAAAGTATTTGTACTGATTTATATGGGGAATTCCCCGAAGTATTTTGTACTCGGAGGACGTCCATGATGATGGCCCAAGGCATTGGGTAAACAGTCGAAGCATAGTTTAGGATTAGTTTAGAATAGGATTTATATTTTTCACATTTTTCTATTTTCTGATTGTAATAATTGGACTGGGCACTATAATTTTGGATTTGTTTGTTTGTTTGTTTGTTTTATTGGTTTTTATGTTTTTGTGTGGTTTATGCACTCTGAGTGTCAAATTAGCCGATATACTTCACCAATCGATCGTGTTTGAACCATAGGATCGAGGGGTGCCTAATACCTTCTCCTAAGTCAACAGAATTCCTTAACCGGAATCTCTGTTCGCAGATCAGTTTAAAAGAGTCAAAACAATTTTGAAAAAGGATTTTTGAAGGTATCTTGGCACACCCGGTTATGCCAAGTGGTGACTCTGAGTTTTGATTGTTAAATGTCCTTTTTGAAACAAATTTTCATTTTTCGTCACATAACAATAAAAACCCTTTCAAAACTTAAAATCTTTCTTTTTTGGAGTTAAAAAAGGGGTGTGACACTCTCTATAAGACTAGTTTTTAGCCTCTTATAAGAAATCATTCATCATGCTCACAAAACATTCCTTTCTTAATATTTCAACGATAATTTGCCATGGGGTATCATCATACCCCGACTTGCAAGTCTTTTACATCATATCATTCCATGACCCGTCCCATTCTATGTGAATTGTGAGCTCTCCCAGAAATTATTTTTGTGTCGTGTATATATGCGAGTCTGTTCTATGTGAGAAGAAGATGAAGACCCTTTTGTGAATTGAGATATATATGTATATAATGGTATGATGAATGTGTATTGTTGTGGGAATTTCGGTTGGTCTCACTTAGGTGTGCTTTATGTGTGTGTATATCCTTTTTTCTTTGTGGGAAGGGTCACGTGGGTAGTGAGGTGGGGTGGGTTTTTAGGATAAGGTGTAAAGTTTGTTAGGTTAGGTTTAAAACAAGATAGAATTTGTTAGGGATTGTGTTAAAGGTTGTTATTTTTTGTATTTTTTTGGTGTATAATAACATGGATGAGGGTGGGTGGTTAGATGGACTAAAAATGAATAAAATTGGACTTGGGAGGGTCAAAATTAGGTGTCTACATCCTTGTCAACTATATTTGTGCAAGCTTGTAAATCAATGAGATCAAATTTTAGGCTTGCAAGACTGTTGAACAACTCATCCCTATCAGAAGTTAATTCTTGGAAATCATCAATTAGTGCACTCATAAAGGAAATAAGTTTTTTTTTTTAAAACAATTGTAGTTTTTCTTTTAGTTCAAGTATACTCACCTCAGAAGCATTATCTTCTTCTTCTAAATCTGATTCTCCAAGAGTCATGAATGCAGTTTCATCAGCTTCATCTTCAGCTAAGTAAGATCCACAGGCTGCAATCATTACATGTTCCTCCGTTCCTTTGGACTTTTCTTTTAGTTCCTTTTCAACCCTTTCCTTCTTCCATTCAATTTCCTAGACTGGACCGTCTCTGATCTGATGATCAGTTTTACCATACTTATAACAACTATTTGGATTGTCATTGGAATGTTTCTTGCTACCTGTTTCTTTCTTCTTTTTAAAGAATTTGAGGAAGTTCTTAGTTATGAAAGCAACTTGTTCCTTATCAAGTTCAAATTCCTCACCACTATCAGAAGCTTTCAATGCTAGGGTTTTCTTGGGAGTTGCTTTCTCTTTGGTTCCATCAAATTCTATTTCATAAGTCCTTAAAGTCCTTACTAATTCATCAAGGGTCATACCTGCAAGATCCTTATTTTCCTCCCTGACTGCAGTCACCTTAATATTTCATTTTGATTTTTGTAAAACCCTCAGTACATTTTTAACTTGTTCCTCCTCAGAAATGACTTTTCCTATGTAAGTCAGCTTTTTTGTTAAGGTAGTAAGCCTTGTCATCATTTCATGCAATGTCTCATTTTCCTTCATCTTAAATGCCTCATACTCAGTGAAAAGAGGAGTGATCCTAAATTTTCTTACTTGAGAGGTACTTTCATGAGCATTCAGCAGTGCGTCACAAATTTTTTTAGCAGTGGTGAAAGTTGATACCCTATTGTATTCAGCAAGTCCTAGTACATAGACCAAGATATTTTTGGCCTTAGAATTTTTCTTCAATGCCACTAAGTCATCAGGAGTAAATTCACTCCTTACTTTTTTAACTGGTTCACCATCAACCAACTTCATTACAATAGTGGGACCATCAGTAATCCTATCCCATAATTCATAGTCTTCATCTTGGATGAACATTTCCATTCTTTTTTTCCACCAGATAAAGTGAGAGCTATTAAAGAGTGGAGGCCTGGTAGTCGACTGACCTTCACTTTGTCCAGTAGGAGGTGTGGAATTCATCATTGATCTTTTGTTAGGCGCATGACTTGTTTAAGACATCCTCTCTCTGATACCACTTGTCGGAGTGCATGCCTTACTAATTTTTGTATTTTACTCTATTGGTTGCCTATCTTTGGAACAAGTAAGTAAACGTGGCTCAGAGAATTAAAAGTTAAACACACTATTTTTACATAAAAAACACCCGAATCAAGAAAGGTGTAAAAAATCATGACCTGTACCTCTATAGGATATAACTCCAATTCACTATAACTCTTGAGCCTCAACAATCAACAATAGTACAAGACTTCTTGTTAAACTAGGAATTAAAACTTCTTACTCCTATACTACAAAAACACAAATCTTCCCAAGATAAGTGTTCCTAAGTCTTTGAGTTCCCTAACTTGAAGACACAACAACTAACTCAGTTTATAGATTACTGAGACTAGAAAAATGACTCATTACAACTCAAAGAACCTACCTAATACAAACAGTCTAAGACTTTGCTAAGTAAAGGACAAGGTTCCTCTTCAAGTAAGTGAACTGTTTTGCTGATTGTTATTATCTTATCAGAGTATGAGTGAATATTTTGAAAGTTGTTTCTTCAATTTAAGAAAATACCTGATATATTCCTTTAGTTGATGAGGATGTCCGCCCGACCCATAGAATGTAGACCCATAATAGAGATTATACTCCTAAGTTTGTTGCTACTCCCGTTGTTCCTCCTGTTCATACTTGTCGACCTAGGTCATCTAGTGCTCCTTGGTCTGGAGCTAACCGTACTCAACCTTCCCTTGAACTATCACTTGGGTTATCCATTCTTCCCATTCAATGTAGCTTTGACGAGGACTCTGACGGTCCACCATATGGTTGATAGCTCGTCAGTTTAGTCGTCATTCTCCTTTTTTTTCCTATTTCTTCCATTTTTCCAGGTTTTCCCTTCAGCTAAGTTCATGACCTAAAATTTAACACCCCTCAAAAATTGTCCATGCATTAGCTCATAGTAATATGTTCTTAGTGTTAAAATAACTAGAATTGTGTCAAAGAAACTTAGTCTCATTTTTAACTTCCAAAGTGAGTAAAGTTTAAACCATATATAATTTCTGTAATTTCAACTTTTTTATCATGTGGGAAATTGAATGAGATTTCCATCGATGTAAGATTCACCCAAATCTAATACCCAGGCAAGAAGTTATGGCTAATTTAAGTTCTAGTAGTAAAACACAATCATTTAGGTGCTTGGAGCGTTCCAGAGGAGGTCTATTTAGAAATTTTCAAATACCAATAGAGTAGCGCGATTATGGCACGTCGCATTGAAGTTTCAAGTATGTACCAGTGGGACAACGCGATGGCTCCTCATCGTGGTGACCTTAAGAATCCCATTCGTCAATTTCCAGTAAGCCATCGCGATTGTGCCATTTCGCAGTGGCTCATGAAATCGGGCTCCAAATTATATTTTTATTCCATCTCATTAAGGGTACATTGGGTATTTGTCACCCTCTTATCAGCTTAAACACGGGATTTTAATCCCAAATGACCCCATTATTGATATTTTCATCAAAAACCATCAAGAACACCCCTTAGGGTTTCAAACTGGAAAACCCAAACAACTCAAGATTCAATCGTGAGTTTTTGAAATTGATTGAAGATTTGGAATCCCTAAGCCGTGAGCATCAAGAATCATCTTTTAATTTCCTAAATAGAGGTACGTGGGGTTTATCCTAAAAAACTACATGGGCTTAAAACTATTAGAGCATAATTTTTACAATTTTATGCATGAATTTCAAAGGGGTTTTGGAAACTATGTTCTAAATTACGTACTTCGAATGTTTTAATGCTACTATTGTTTTGACCTTGGGGTCCTGTCCCCCAAATTGATTTACATGTATACGTATATGTATGGTATTTGAGATTTATGATTGTTTGAGAGAATATTTTATGAACGCCCTCTCTTGTATTGGATTATAGCGTATGGTTTTGTTGGAAAAGAGTTCAAAATGCATGTTTTATGATTTGAAAGATGTTTTCTCAATGTCCATATACTTGATTATGATTTCACATTGTTGAGAGGGTGTTTCTTCATATAACTATGTGATGTTAAAGAGAAAGAATTGCATGAGATTGAGACTTTTAACATGACCACCTTTGTTTACTGAATCATTTATAAAGAGAATTAACTACATGGTTTTACATGAGTTTCTGGAAAGAATTTTGATATGGTGGTCCTGAACTTCATGATTTGAAAACAGAGATATATATTGCTATAAATGGCTCAGAGAATGTGACTTGCAAATCAATGGTATGACGATACCATATATGTATATATGCCATGATAGTTAGAGATTTCAAAGTATTCTTTCAAAGCATGCATGTTTAAAGAACTAAAAATGGGCATAAAGAGGCATAGGTGGTTACCCGAATAAGGTATGAGTTCGAGAAACTCTTAGCCTGAAACCATATTCACCGATATGGGTATATTATTATTGTTCGCTAGCGACATCCGTGTGGCGTAGTAGATTTAGAGACTCCAAACCTTGTGGCACACTTGGATTGGGGGCTTCGCTGCCGAGTTAATGGCAGATCACATATAGCCCATGGGATTACATATTGCAGAGTACCCCACCCAGCGCAGCAGTAAGACAAAGAGTGTCACAAATTTTAGATATTTTTGCAGAGTCTTTTAAAATGCCTATGTGATTTCTAACTATATGATATGTTTATGAACAGCTTTAAATTTCTCTCATATATGTTGAATATAAATAATTATTTTGGATTTGCTCTGCATATCTGTACATCTGTTTTGACCCCCCTTACCTACCTCTTAGGTTCTAAGGCTCAGTCTAGGGGTTCCGATAAGTAGTAAATAATTCAAACAATAGATTAGATTGTGCAGTGGTGAGCCTTCTCTATTCCAGAATGCCTGCCCCTTTTAGATTTTATCATCTATTACAGTTTTGGTCTACTGGGGACCTTCTCCCTATTATTTGATAGTTGTCAGATTTTCATCTAGTAGAGATTTTGTAGACTATTCAAGATGTTGTTAGTGATTTTCAGATTTTATTCCATATTGTTAAACATAATCCATAGTATGACCATGTTTCCGTATAAGATTATATTTCCATATCTTCTTTTATCGTATAAAGTTATGCATAATTACCAGATAGAGTAAGACGCCCGGGCCTTCTTCGTTCCGGATGTCCGTCATGGCCAGACCCTAGTTTGGGTCATGACAAACTTGGTATCAGAGCATGGTTCATGGTCACAGGGGGTCTGCGAAATCGTGTTGGGTAGAGTCTTATTTGTGAGTGTGTAGTGTGGCATACTTATAAGCAGGAGGCTACCAGGATTTTAGAAATGTTTCCCCTATTTGTAATCTAGTTTGTTCTTTGGAGTCTAATCTGTCCTCTAATCCCTAATCTCTTACATTTCAGAAAAATAATCATTCCTCCCCGCCATACTATCGATCAGAATGCACAGGCAGATGAGGTCTGTCCCACTCATAGGATGAGGACCCAAAATAGAGCTAAGACTCTGAAAATTGATGCAACTCCGGGAGTCCCACTTACTCAGACCAGCCCACCTAGGGCACCCAGAGCTCCCTGGATAGGGACTAACTGCACTCAACCTCGTAAGAGAGAAGTATCTAATGCAGAATTCAGATAAACCATTCATTTATTTGAACAATTGGTAGCCACACAGAAAGACAGTTAGAAGATATTTGGTTTGCATTTATTACGACTAAGGCTACAAGAGTTGGCCAGTTGATGATGATGAGCCCACCCAATTTACCGGTACCAATATAGGGGTTCTATAGGAGTTTGTGGACAAGATGGAGAATATTTAAGGTGATCCCTATAGATGAGGTAGAGGGGGTTGAGTTTGCAGCCTACCAACTTAAGGTGTAGCGAACCAATGGTATAATGAGTGGAAAGATTCAAAGAGTAAGCATGCTGAGCCCATAGTTTGGGCCAAGTTTGTTGAAGCCTTCCTTGATCGGTTCTTTGTTATCGAGCCAAGGGAGGCCATATGTAATGCCCTGCACATTCCTAAGCGAGAAAGCGAACCCGTCTTTCGTACATGTGAACCCCCAATTCTATAAGCCATATTTAGGCACATGAATTACCAAGAGTACCTTATTATAAGAGAGCTTATGATGTGTTAAGTGTGGTTATATGAGTCATTTAAGGTAGTACAAGCTAAGAGTTTCAAAATCCATCAAGTTTTAGTGTTTGAATTCATAAGGGTCATCTTTGAATGAGAATAATTAGATAAATATGTGGTATTTATGCATACTTCTACCTACCAAATTATAGAGAATCGAATTAGCTTTCCAATGATACAAATTTTATCAAAATCCGACACCCGAGCAAGGAGTTATGGCTTTACGAAGTAGAGTGCGTCGCCTAACCAATTGCACATGGCTACTTGAATAGGTGTGCGATAAGCAATGAGGCGCATACTTAAATGTGTGCGATAAGTAATGCGGCGCTTACTTAAATATGTGCGAAAAGCAATGCGTCGCATACATAAATGTGTGTAATAAGCAATGCGGCGCATACTTAAATCTGTGCGATATGCAATGCGGCGCATACTTAGTGTTTCAGGTAGTAAAAATACTCTGTTTTGAGTTATTTTGAGGGAAATTAAGTCTTTTAGCACTCCTTAGAAACCCCTAAACTTAACCTTACGAATTTAATAATTGTAAACACATCATAACCCTATTATCAGTCTAAGTTCATCAAACAAGAGCACTAAAGGAGAAAAACAGTTAGGATGTCACAATCAACATTAAGGGTCTAATCTTGCAATGAATCCATTACCATAAAGGTATGTGGGGTTGTCAACAAGAACATCCTTTTGTTATTGTGCCCAAAATTTGTATTATTTTACAAAGATATATAATTTTACATGCTTTGATACTAATTTGAGATAGAAACTATTATCCTACGTTGTTTTTCAAAAGACTATTATATTTTTATGATGTCTTCAAGATAAATTCCTTGAGTTTTGATGTTAATATCATGTTTGAAGTTGAATCTCTAGATTTTCATATGAATTATACATGTTTACTACATAAAGTGTGAATCTTGAAATATTTTGCTCGTATTGCTATATATGGGTTTTGAACCCTATTTGAGAATTATGATTTTTGTGAAAGTAATGTTCTATGCACACCTTGAGATTTGAATGATTTGACCTTTTGGTCTTGAAAGAGTTATTTTTGAACTCGCATGAGAAAAGAAATCCATATTTTGATTTATTATGCAAAAAAGGAAGCATAATAGCTCCCGTTGTGAATTGCTGAATTATTTTGTGGTGGATTTTCTTTTAAAAGATCTGAGCTAAGTTCAAGAGTAGTATTTAGCACTGAGTGGGATGTATAGTTGTGTTGGTACTTTCTTAGAAGTACATGCCCCTGTAGGAGCCGGAATTGAGGCTGATTATATATAGTGATCACTAGTTTTTGTATTTGATACTTATAGTCCTACTGTGATGGAAAGGATAGGATGGCTCTCCCCAACGTGGGTTGTACGTTGGACTCCATGTGGCTCACATGGTTTATGTCTGTTATGAGATCTCCCATCGTGTGTGCGTCTTCTTCTATCTAGGATAATGATATAAGTTTGAAAGGATGGTTTTCCTAAAGTTGTTTCCTAAATGATTGCAATACTATATTCTAAAATAAATGTTATGAGATTTGGTTACCTTGATGGCTTGAAACCGTGATGAAATGAATTGAGAACTTGCTATGATGACTCACATGTTTGACTTGAGATATCTTATTCTATCATGATTATGATGATTTTATTCGAGCTAGGCGAGTCTTTTATTATATCATGCATATTTCCTATAAATGCTTATGATATTGATCATTTAAATTGGATACACCTCTATATGCTCGGTACATTTCCATGGTATTGACACACATCTTTGGATGTGGGCTACATTTTCTCAGAATATAGGTTTAGGTGCTCAATCCGAGGCTCGACAATGATTTTTTGGGCACGCTGATCTACATCCCCTCATGATCTGAGGATGTGATATTCAAACTCCTGTTTTATTTGAGTAATTTATTTTTGGCACTCAGTAAGAGTCAGTTGGGGTATGTCCCTATGGCTCTCTAATTTTGTTGATTTTTAGAGGCTTGTCAGACTAGACTAGATGGTTGGAGGTGTCATGAGATATCGTATTTTGTTACTTTCTGCATTTATCTATTCTAGTGTTTGTTAGACTTGAATGATGAAGTTTAGATGTTTTGACTATTTTGAACATGAAATAAGCTTGTGATAGTGTTAGATGGCTCAAAGGGTTAGCTTTGAGCTACTTATGGTCTCAAATACCGTGTGATCCCTCGAGACCTGCTTTCAGAGTGTTACAAACTTGGTTTCACAGCCTAAGGTTATTGGAGTCCTAAGGAGTCGGACAAGCCGCGTTAAGTAGAGTCTTGATCATCAGTGTGTAGTACGCCACATCTACGAGCAAGAGGCTACAAGACATTTTAAGAAAATTTCATCCCTTCTTTCAGTACTCATATCGTGCCAGTGAGAAGAAGCTCAAGTTCAAATCTCAGCCTAATCTGTATCCTCCTTTCATTTTCAGAACATGTCATCCAGTGAAGCTAGTG
Organism: Capsicum annuum; assembly: GCF_002878395.1. Taxonomy (NCBI): domain Eukaryota; kingdom Viridiplantae; phylum Streptophyta; class Magnoliopsida; order Solanales; family Solanaceae; genus Capsicum; species Capsicum annuum. Next base: position 49,220 of record NW_025832080.1, on the reverse strand, counting down.
AGCGAAGTAATGAAAATCAATCAGCCCTTAAGCCCATTCAAGAAGATCCCTTCGGCGGTTATGTCTCTCACACAGAGTTCAGAACTGCTTTTACTACCTTAGCTAATGCAATAACTACTCAGATCAACTTGCAAAATATTGTCCTGTCTAGGTTTTAGGCTCACCCTAGAAGAATAAGGGAAAGGAGTGTAGGATGAATTAGGAAGCTAGAATCAATTAGTATACGTTAAGATCAAGGGGTAATAAACCCTCCCAGCTCCATCAAATATCTTCAGCACTTGTTCTGCTATCAAAGCAGGCCCCAATAGGTAGGTATAACAATACCAGTCGAGGTAGAGCATTAAGCTCTAAGTCAAAAAATTGTAAGAAGGGTTTTCTCACTTATTCACAAATCCGGAGAATATGGTAAGAGCCATGAGGGAGTGTGTAAAGCAGGTACTGATGTATGTTTTAGATGTGGTAATCCAGGCCACCGGTTGTAGGATTATAGAATCATATCTCAGAAGGGTAATGATCTGTGCCGGTAGGGTGTCACGTCTGGTACCAATAGTGATCAATATTAGGACAAGCTTCATGCACCTCAAATTACTAGTGCCCTGGCTTCAACAGACCATCCAACCCCTACTCAGGGTGCTTCTTCTAGCACTACTTGCAGTCAGTACTAGGATAGGTTATATGCTTTGCCATCTCGCCAGGAGCAAGGGGACTCTCCCGATGTTGTTACTGGTATGCTCCGTATATTTTAGTTTGATCTTTATGCATTGTTGGACCCTGGATCCAGATTTTTTTCATATGTTACACCTCTAGTTGCGGTAAATTTTGAAAAGAGTCCTGAAAATATTCATGAGCCTATCTTAGTTTCTACTCCAGCGGGAAATTCAATTGTTACCAAGAAAGTGCTTGAAAAGTATCCTATTATGGTCCCTCATAAAGTAAAATGCGTATTCTCAAATCATCGATTATTGAGTATAAGTGTCTATCTTTGGAAAAATAATTTTTTTCATCGTGTTGATGAAAACTTAAAGCCTAGTGAAGCTGTGTAGGGCTCTTTCGATTCACTAGCATAGGTGTCTTGTTATTTGTCTCAATTACTTTTTCAAGATGCAAAATCAATGTCTAGTGAAGCTGTGTGAGGCCTATTTCAATTCACTAGCAACTTATTATTTATCTTGTTGATTTGTCTTATTTTCTTGTGACGGTAGAAAGTTTGGGTTTAGAGGTATAGTGTCAATAAAGGTTGTAAGAGTGATTTATGGAATGTAGGTATAGTCGAGTCTTCATGAGTGTGAGTGAGCTAGTAATGGGGTGATGTGTCCTTGTATGTTGGTATGGTAGAGAGTCCAGAAATCGAGTTGTTAGTTAAGGTAAACTGTTGTTTTCTTGAAGTGTGAAAAAAGGGGTATTTAGTGATAAAATGTAGAGGAATATGGTGCTACCGAGTCTTAATAAGATAGACAATAGGATTTTGATGGATCATTGTCGTTATGAGATTTTGGCGGACTAGTGTTTTTTGGATGTTTGGCATGTATAAACGTAGTGTGAAGTTGTGGTTAAATATAGCTAGAACTAGACACTAAGTTTGGAAGAGTAGAAGATAGACAAGATGGATACAATGATTGACTTGTTGGTGATGCTTGTTGTATGGAAGTGATCTAGTAGGCTTGAGCAATTTATGTAGGAGCATGGATTTATTTGACTAGTAATTAGTTATAATGCTGTAAGAATGATGAGAAAGTTGATCGACGTGTTATAGGGTTGCACTAATTTCAAGTTAATAAGTGTTTGAGTATTATATAATGACTATTGGGGCTACAGTAAGATAGGGTGTAACTCAGAAGGTAGCATTAAGAGTTAGTTTTATGCCTTTAAGTATAGTTATTTGGGATAAGTTCTATTATGCTTATGTTTCATTATATCCAGAACTATAGAGCAAGTGGTTGCAGTTTGACTAAGAGTTTAGAAATTGGCTCATGGCCTTAGAGTGATGGCTTGAACCTAAGGGGGAGATGATAGAACGAATAACCAAGTCAATATTTTGGTCTCTAATAGATGTACCAGTAAGTTGTAGAATAGTTGTGAGAATTAGTGATGTTCGACCTGTCTTTATTTCAGTATTATCAGTAATCCCAATACCTACTCATGCCTTATGTTTCAGATCCGTGATCATAAGTCATGTTCGCGCATATCGTAAAGAATTATGTCCTCTTCTAGTTCTCAAGATATAGAATTTCAGTTCATTCCACAGTTAAGTTTAGCGGTATGTTAAGTTCAAGTACTCAAGCAGTACCTTTATAATCAAGGGAATTTGGATTTGTGTCGTGCGTGTCCCCAGACTAGACCTCTTTGATGAGACTATGATATTAAATAGTCGATTCTTCAAGCCTCAGTTGAGTGTCAAGTCATACATGGTATTTCTTTAATTTCAGGTCTTCATGTCCTAATCTTTTAGATACCTTTCCTTAGTCAAGATAGTAGGGATGAACAATTATGATGGGAAGAGAGTGAGTGGTCCTTATTGAAGAAGATTGTTGTATGCTTATTTTAGCTAAGACTGTAAGTGAGAAGTTAGGATGGAAGCCAAGCCTTTGGTACATGTCATGGTTGGTTGATGTTTTATATGTTATGTTTGGGAATTTTTGTAGTGTCTTGTTTCATGTGGGTCTACAAATAGAGGGAGAATGAGAAGGTGTTTTGTTTATGATAGGGTTCGTAGAGAATGCTTCATGTGTTTTTTGAAGAATTAAGTAGTAGGTGTGCTGGTGTCATTGATGAGATTATTTGAAGATATGATAAATATGCTTTAAGAGTTTTTGCTTAGAAGTGCATATGTCGCTATAAATATAGGCTTGAACGTTATGTTTGTGTATCTGAATGCACCGCGAGTTATTAGATGTCTAGTATGAGGTTGAATGTGGTTGTTAGAGTGGTAATGAGAATTATGCATGAGATGAGGAGTTGTGAAATGTGGAGTGTGATGGATTCATGATTCAGACTAGTATTACAGTGTTATGTGGCGTGTCTTATGAATGCCTTGATTTAGGCTTGAACATGGTAAGAGAATTTAGTTTAGTTCAGACATTAGTAGAGGTATTTGTGAATGCCATGTGAGATTCATGAGTTAAATCAGATACTATAGTATTTACAAAGATGTTCCCTTGGTAAAGGCGTTATGGCGAAACCAATCTGTTGAAGGTGCAACTTGGGAAACCGAGACGGATATGCGATCTAAGTAACCGTACCTATTTTCCATAAGCCCCGATCAAGTCGAAGGTACCATTCTGCTCTAAATCATTCCTTTGCTATGCAGAATTGCAGTAGTTCAGCAGTTATTTTATACTTTTCAGCTGTGATTTCATGAGTTATGCACTCCTTGTTGTGTCTGAAATGCAGAATGAGATAGACGCAAGATTAGTAAGTTGCTTCAGCTATGTACCCTTCATTTTCCCTTTACTCTTAGTATACCCAGCATCATTCTAGGACCAATGTCCCCAACGGGAAGATATTGTAATGCCCTGCACTTTCAGAAGCTAGAAAGCAAACCGTTGTTCGTACATGTGAAACCCCCAATTCTGTAAGCCATATTTGGGAACATGAATTACCAAGAGTACCTTAGTTATAAGAGAGCTTATGATGTGTTAACTGTGGTTATATGAGTCACTTAAGGTAGTACAAGCTAAGAGTTTCGAAATCCATCAAGTTTTAGTGTTTGAATTTGTAAGGGTCATCTTTGAATGAGCATAACTTGATAAATATATGGTATATCTGCATATTTCTACCTACCAAATTATATATAATCGAATTATCTATCCAACGATACCAATTTTATCAAAATCTGACACTCGAGCAGGGAGTTATGGCTTTGCAAAGTAGAGTGTGTTGCCTAACCAATCGCACATGGCTACTGGAATAGGTGTGTGATAGGCAATGTGGCGCATTCTTAAATGTGTGCAATAAGCAATGTGGCACATACTTAAATGTGTGCGATAAGTAATGCGGCGTATACTTAAATATGTGCGATAAGCAATGCGGTGCATACTTAAATGTGTGCGATAAGCAATGTGGCGCATACTTAGTGTTTCAGGAAGTAAAAACACTTCGTTTTGAGTTATTTTGAGGGTAATTAAGTCTTTTGGAACTCCGTAGACACCCCTAAACTTAACCTTACGAATTTAATAGATTCTAAACACATAACCCTATTATTAGTCTAAATTTATCATCCAAGAGCACTAAAGGAGAAAAATAGTTAGGGTTCCACAATCAACATTGAGGGTCTAATCTTTCAACGAATCCGTTACCATAAAGGTATGTGGGGTTTTTCAACAAGAACTTCCTTTCATTCTTGTGCCCAAAATTTGTATTATTTTACAAAGATATATGATTTTACATGCTTTGATATGAATTTGAGATACAAACTATTATCCTACATTCTTGTTTAAAAGGTATATTTTTATAATGTCTTGAAGATAAATTCCTTGAGTTTTGATGTTAATATCACGTTTGAAGTTGAATCTCCAAATTTTCATATGAATTATACATGTTTGCTACATAAAGTGTGAATCTTGAAATATTTTGCTCAAGTATTGATATATGGGTTTTGAACCCTATTTGAGAATTATGATTTTTTTGAAATTAATGTGTTATGCACACCTTGAGATTTGAATGATTTGACCTTTTGATCTTGAAAGAGTAATTTTTGAATTCGAATGAGAAAAGAAATTCACAGTTTCATTTATTATGAAAAAGGGGTAGCATGATGGCTCCTGTTATGAATTGCTGAATTATTTTGTGGTGGATTTTCTTTGAAAAGATCTGAGCTAAGTCCGGGAGTATTCTTTAGCATTGAGTGGGAGGTATAACTGTGTTGGTACTAACCTAGTCTACGTGCCTCCATAGGAGCCGGAATCGAGGCTGATTATATATAGTGATCACTAGTTGTTGGATTTGATACTTATAGTCCTACTCCGATGGCAAGGATAGGACGTCTCTCCCCAACGTGGGTTGTACGTTGGACTCCATGTGGCTCACATGGTTTATGTAGGTTATGAGATCTCCCACTTTGTGTGTGTCTTCTTTCTATTTAAGATATATTAAGTCTGAAAGGATGGTTTTCCTAAAGTTATTGTTTCCGAAATGATTGCAACACTATATTCTAAAGAGAACTGTTATGAGATTTGGTTACCTTGATGGCTTGAAACCATGATGAAATGAATTTAGAACTTACTATGATGACTCGTATGTTTTACTTGAGATATCTTATTCTATGATGATCATAATGATTTTATTTGAGCTAGGCGAGTTTTTTATTATATCATGTATTTTTCCTATAAATTCTTATGATATTGATTATTTAAATTGTATACACCCCCATATGCTCGGTACATTTCCGTGGTCCTAACCCACATCTTTGGATGTGGGCTATATTTTCTCAGAATCTTGGTTCAGGTGCTCAGTCCCAGGCTCGACAGTGATTTTTTGGGCATGCTAATCTACATCCTCTGCCGTGGTGAGTCCTCATGATCCGAGGATGTGATATTCAGACTCCTATTTCATTCAAGTTGTTTATTTTTGGCATTGAGTATGAGTCAGTTGGGGCATGTCCCAATGGCTCTCTTATTTTATTAATTTTTAGAGTCTTGTCAGACTAGACTATATGGTTGGAGTTTTCATGAGATATCGTACTTTGTTACTTTTTGCATTTATCTATTCTAGTGTTTTTGAGACTTGAATGATGACGCTTAGATGTTTTGACTATGTTGAACATGAAATAAGCTTGTGATATTGTTAGATGGCTCAAACGGTTAGCTTGGGGCTACTTGTGGTCTCAAGCACCGTGTGATGCCTCGGGACCCATTTTGGGGCATTACAACAAAGTTGAGGAGTTTATGAATCTAAAACAAGGAAAGATGAGTGTTCACAAGTACACTCTTAAGTTCAACCAACTAGCCCGTTATGATCCAGAGATGACTAGTAACATGAGAGCCCGAATGAGGAAATTTGCATTCAGCCTTTTAGATGACTTGGTGCTTAAATGTCAGGGAGCAATGTTGAACATGGATATGGATTTTGCCAGACTATCAATCCACATGCAACAAGTTGAGGAGAAGAATAAAAAGAAGATCGCTGAATCAAGAGAGAAGGACAGACAGGCAAAGAGAGCCAAAACAACAGACCAGAGCTAAAGTCAGCAGCAGAGTATGAATTAGGGTAAAAATGGCAGAAGAAGAAGAATTGAGGTAATGCACAGTCTGCAGCTAGTGCCCCGGTGTCCAGACCCCTGCTGAACAACGCGCCTAGAATTTTCAGTCTAGTCAGGGGCCGAGTATGTAAGGGGGTGCATAGTCGCAGGGAAGTGTAGCTTAGACCTCTCCGTCCTATCCGCACTATAGGAGATGCGAGAGGAATCATCAAGGAGATGCCAATTTGGCATTTTGGTATGTTATTTATATGGTTAATCAGGCCATTTCCGGAGAGACTATCCAACACCGAGGAGTAATGTTGGAGGAGCTAATTCATAGGCAAATTCTTCTGCACCACCATCACCTCATAAGGGTGCCACTTCAGCCGCTGGAAACAGACGTAATCGGTTGTACGCCATGACCAACTGCCAGGAAGCAGAGGCCTCACCAGATGTTGTTACCTATACATTGCGAATCTTTTCTCGTGATGTTTATATGTTACATGATCCTGGGTCTACCTTATTTATATGTTACATGATCCTGGGTCTACCTTATCCTACATGACCCCTTATGTGGCTGTTGGTTTTGGGTTTGAGCCCAATGTGATTGCTGAACCTTTCTCTATTTCCTCTCCGGTGGGAGATTCTATTGTAGCTAGAAGAGTGTATAAGGATTGTGTTATGACTGTTTGTGGCCGGGATACTGTGGAAGACCTCATAGAGCTTAAGATAGCTGGCTTTGATACCATCTTAGGAATGGACTGGCTCCATTTATGTTATGCCACACTAAATTGTTGAACCTAAAAAGTCACTTTTTTTTCCAAATAAACCAGTCTTAGAATGGGAGGGGCATTCTTTATCGCCTAAAGGGAACTTTATATTTTATCTTAGAGCCCGTAAACTTATCTCAGAAGGGTGTTTGTACCATCTTATCCGAGTTAAAGATTCTAATACCGAAAGTCCTTCTTTTCTTCCTGTCCCAATGGTAAATGACTTTCTAGAATTTTTTGCAGATGATCTCCCAAAAATACCACCTAATAGGGAGATAGATTTTGGCGTTGCTTTATCGCCAGATACCCATCCCATCTCTATTCCAACATATAGAATGGCTCCAGTTGAAAGAGTTGAAAGAGTAGCTAGAATATCTCCTAGATAAAGGTTTTATCCATCCTAGTGCTTCTCCTTGGGGTGCACCTGTACTCTTCGTGCGAAAGAAAGATGGTTCCTTTCATATAAGCATAAATTACCACTAGTTGAATAAGGTGACGATTAAAAATAAATATCCTCTTTCTAGGATTGATGATCTTTTAGACCAGCTTCAGAGTGGTAAATGTTTTTCAAAGATGGACCTTCGTTCGAGATATCATTAGTTGAAGTTAGGGAGTCAGATATTTCCAAAGTAGCATTCCGAACCAGATACGATCATTATGAATTCTTAGTCATGCCCTTCGGGTCGACTAACGCCCCTACAGCCTTCATGGATCTAATAAATAGAGTCTTCCGTCGGTTTCTGGATTTGTTTGTCATAATATTCACTAATGACATCTTGGTTTATTCTAAGAGTAAGGAGGACTATGCCAATCCCCTCCGAATTATTCATCAGACTCTCAGAGATCATAAGTTGTATGGAAAGTTCTCCAAATGTGACTTTTAGCTAAGTACTACTGCTTTCTTGGGGCATATTGTGTGTAGTGACAGGATTAGGGTAGATCCCCAAAAGGTTGAGGCAGTGAGAAAATGTCCCAGACCCGCGACTTTAACCAACATTTGAAGCTTCTTGGGTTTGGTAGGGTATTATAGAAGATTCATAGAAAGCTTTTCTTCCATAACTGGTCAACTTACTATGTTGACCCAAAAAAAGGTGAAGTTTGTATGGTCTGACTCCTGTGAGATCAGTTTGAGAATTTGAAAGACAAATTGACTACAATACCTATTTTGACTCTTTCGGAAGGCATAAAGGGTTTTGTTGTGTACTGTGATGCATCCCGTGTGGGACTTGGGTGTGTACCTATGCAGCATGGTAAAGTGGTGGCTTATGCATCCAGGAAGTTGAAGGTGCATGAGTTAATTTACCCCACCCATGACTTAGAGTTAGCGGTTGTGGTGTTTGCGCTTAAAATCTGGCAGCATTATCTTTATAGGGTGCATGTTGATATTTTCACCGATCATAAGAGTTTACAGTAAGTTTTCTCGCAAAAATAATTGAACCTCCGGCAAAGGCGATGGAGGAAATTGCTAAAGGATTATGACATGATCCTGAACTATCCTCCGAGCAAGGAAAACTATAAAACCCCAATTCGCTGAACCGGAATGCTACACGGTGCTCATGATACCGAGGGACCATAAGCTAACCCATGAATGATATCTATACCTGTATACTGTAAATCATGGCATAATAATGCGGAATACATAAAACTATAAGGCCGTAAGGTTCAACTGAATAAAACCATGTGGGTGAAAATACCCAAAACAACTGAATCTGAAAGCTAAGTCTAAACGTAAATCTGAAAGCCTCTAAACTATCTGAATAAGGAGTTGAAAAAACATGTCTCCGACTAACTCCGTAAGACTAAACTTAAGAAATAAATAAATGTATCAAATCATATTGTCCTCGAATCAATAAGGACTCAATGTGTCTCTACGACTGGAATGCTACTGCTACTGCTAGGCTGGAGCTCGTATCTCGGAACCTATGGTGTAACATGAAAAGTAAAAACCATAGCGAAATTACGTTAGTATAACTGGAGTACTGACTATACGAGGAAGTTAGGCTGAACATAAAGGGTTTTATGCATAAACAACACTGACTGACTAATATGAACGTTGGAGTGCAAACACACTTATATAGAAACTGGGATCATGAATAAGTGATATCATACCCTATAAGCTAATACATGGTTTAATGATAACTGTCATGACTAATACTAAAATTGATAACATGGACGACTGTATCTGGCAGTCCTGTATATACTAAAATCTGAAGAACGCCCTGAGTTCTTTTATTGAGACTAATACTAAAACTGTGGGAAGTAGTGTTTAACTGACATACCCCATGTATGTCGTTATGGCTAAGCTGGGGTCCAATCTCTGCCCCAACTAAAGGGGTGTCAATATCGTGGCACGAATAAGGACAGCCTGTGAGTGACCCTTATCTAGTGGGTACTCAATAAGAACGGTGGGAACCCTAAACTGACGGGTTAAGCCACCTCATCAACCATAATCTGACGGGTTAAGATGTCTCAACCTACGCTGGCTACGTGGTTCTAGAACGCAAGGATGACTACTAAGAATCGCACCCTGAAATGGCAGGTGAGTTCCCATCCTTGGGTTCACTCGGTGCTAACCTCTATTCCTATATGAAGGGACTAGACATGAATAACTGACTGTGCATGGCTTAATCTTGCTGAATTTCATTTACTGGCAGAATGTTACTGATATATAATAACTGACTAAGATCATAAGGTTTTCCTAAGGTACATGACTGACTGAAGTCTATGGAATCATAGCTTGAGTTCTGATATCATGAAACATGACATGGGTCTAGGCACATTGCTATAGTTTTTGGGTACAAGTACCCCCAGGACTCGATAGGAGGAAATTGACACACATGACATGACCTGATCACAAGATTTGAGTCCATAATTCACAATATTATAAGTAAGGCTTTCTTAATAAGAATGATTCTCAATAAACTATCACGTGATCGGGAATGCACACAACATGTATATACTTGCATGCTTCAATAACATGGTCATTCCATATCGCAACAATATCATGAGCATCTCGTATAACTTCTTCAATTCAAGACAATAGCACGGGGATCACATTGAACATAAACGTAGAACATGGAATTGTCATTTAGGACATATTATGTCATACAAGCACGATTTCTATTCCCTTAGGTATTTTCACAAACACCTTACATGCACATCTTAGGAATAAGTGGATTCATCTAGATTACAAATATTCAACCGCCAATTTCTCTTATTTATACGTTATATACCACCATATCCTAACAATAAACATACAAAGATCCCATCTTAGGCATCATCAAACTCCAACCACATGAACATCAACCACCAACAACATAAATATCATGATACAAAATTTAGAAGATGGTTCTTGAGCTTCATGGATGAAAGGAGTCCATGAATCAACTCATGCATACCTTAGAAGGAAGATTCTTGATGATTGACAGAGGAATTTCCTTAAAATCGGATCTTCAATCTTAGTTACACAACCATAGTTGTTTTTCTTTTTTAGTGCTCTTGGATGATGAGATTTGAGATGATAATAGGGTTGTAATATTTTTAGAAGCTATATATTATGTAGGGTTAAGTTTAGGGACGTGTAAGGAGTGTTAAAAGACTTAATTAACCTTAAAATAACTCAAAACGGAGTGTTTTTGGCACCTGGAACTGACTTAGGTGGCTTCCAAGTGATTTCCTAAGCTAGGTTGGGCGGCGCCTAATCAATTGCCTATGTTTGGTTGGGCGGTGCCTAACCAATCACCTATCCTTACTGTCTCTCACAAAAATGGGCATAACTTTTTCCTCGGGTATTGGATTAAGGCAAAATTGGTATCGTCTGAAAGCTAATTCAATTCTATACAATCTGTGGGTTTAAATCAGCCAAAATACCACATTAACATCTAGTTATACTAGTTCAAAGATGACCCTTGCATAATCAAACACTAAAACCTGATGGATTCAAAAACTCTTAGCTTGTATTACCTTAAGTGACTTATATGAACATGCTTAATGCATCATAAGCTGTCCTATCACTAGGATATTCATTGTAAGTTATGTACTCAAGTATGAATAATAGGAAAGGAGATTTCATACGTAGGAATACTTATTCACTTCCTATCTTAGAAACATATGGGGTATTACACAAATGTGGTAGCTGATGCCCTTAGAAGGTTGTCAATAGGTATCGTTTCTCATTTTGATGAAGGGAAAAAAGAGATGGTGAAGGATATTCACCAACTTGCAAATCTTGGAGTGCGACTCTTAGATTGTGAAGATGGAGGGGTAGTTGTTCACAAGATATCTAAATCATCCCTTTGTGCGGAAGTTAAAGAGAAGAAGATTAAAGATCCCATCTTGATGCAGATCAAAAAAGATGTAGGTCAACAGAAGGTGATGTCCTTTTAAATTGTTGGTGGTGGTATTTGGAGACATCAGGGTATATTGTGTATGCCAGATGTAGATGGTCTGCAGAAAAAAATCCTTGATGAAGTTTACACTTTGAGGTATGTTGTTCACCCAGGCTCTACCAAGATGTATCATGATCGGAAAACCATTTATTGGTGGAATAATATAAAGCACAATATGGCTAACTATGTTTCCAAGTGTTTGAACTATAAACCAGTTAAGGTAGAGAATATAAGGCCTGGTGGTACTTCCTAAGAGCTTGATTTTCCTTTATGGAAATAGGAAATGATCACGGATTTCATTATGGGACTTACGAGGACCCAAAATCTGTATGATTCTATTTGGGTAATTGTTGATCGGTTGACCAAGTCAGCTCATTTTTTGCTTGTGAGGACCAACTTTTTGGGAGATGATTATGCTAAGCTATACATTGAGGAGTTAGTCTATTTGCATGGGGCACCTGTATCCTTCATATCTGATAGAGGTACATAATTCTCTTCACAATTTTGGAGGGTTTTTCAAAAGGGTTTAGGTACCCAAGTGAACCTAAGTACTGCTTTCTACCCTCAGACTAATGGGGAAGCTGAGTGGACCATTTAGACCCTTGAGAAAAAATTAAGGGCTTGTGTAATTGACTTCAAAGGTGGCTGGGTAGATCACTTACTGTTAATAGAGTTCGCTTATAATAACAGCTACCATGCCAGTATTAAGATGGCTCTATTTGAAGCTTTGTATCGGAGAAGATGTAGATCACCAATAGGGTGGTATGAAGTAGGTTAGACTCAGTTGTTCGGGCTGAATCTTGTTCATCAGGCGATGGAGGACGTGAAAATTATTAAAGAACGACTTAAAATAGCCCAGAGTAGAAAAAAGTCCTATACCGATGTTAGGAGAAGAGACTTAGAGTTTGAGGTTGGTGATTAGGTGTTTCTTAAAGTCTCCCCTATGAACGGAGTTATGCGATTTGGGAAGAAAGGTAAGTTGAGTCCTCTCTATATAGGGTTATACCATATTTTGAGAAGGATAGGTGGGGTTGCATATGAGTTAGATGATAGCAAGTTTAGGTTCTGTTCATCAGGTATTTCACAAATCCATGTTGAAGAAATATATTGGAGACCATTTATTAGTGTTGCATGCAGAGGAGGTCAAAGCGAAAAACTCCTTATCCTATGAAAATACCCCGTGGCAGTCTTGGATCGCCAAGTTAGGAAACTAAGGAGCAAAGAAATAGCCTCGGTCAACGTGTTATGGAAAAATTAGAACATTGATGAAGCAACTTTGTAATCAAAATATGACATGAGAGATAGATACCTAGACTTATTTGATCCGGTGAATGACGAAATGAAAGGTACAATCCTTGTCCTATTCTTTTATGGCCTTAGTGTACTAAAAATCATTCTTGTCTATGTTTCGTGTCCTCACTCGGGGACGAATGATCCCAAAGGGGGAATAATATAACACCCCCCAAAAATTGTACATGCATTACCTTGTGGTAATATGCTCTTAGAGTTAAAATGACTAGAATTGTGTCAAAGAAACTTAGTCTCATTTTTGACTTCCAAAGTGAGTAAATTTTAAATCATATATAATTTTTTTAATTTTGACATTTTATCATATGGAAAATTGAATGAGCTTTTCGTTGATATAAGATTCTCCCAAATTCGATACTCGGGCAAGAAGTTATGGCTAATTTAAGTTCTAGTCGTAAAACCCATCATTTTGGTGCTTGGCGTGTCACAGAGGGGTCCTATTTAGAAATTGTCAAATTCCAGTAGCATAGCACAATTGTGGCGCTTCACACTGAAGTTTCAGGTCCCAACCAGTGGGACAATGCGATGGCTCCATGTCTTGGTGACCTTGAGAATCCTATTCGTCAATTTCCAGTGAGCCACCACGATTATGGCACATCGCGGTGGCCCATGAAATCAGGCTCCTAGTTATATTTTTATTCCATCTCATTAAGGGTACATTAGGTAATTTCCACCCTCTTATCAGCTTAAACATGGGATTTTAATCCCAAATGACCCTATTATTGATATTTTCATCAAAAACCATCAAGAACACCCCTTAGGGTTTCAAACAAGAAAACCCAAACAACTCAAGATTCAATCGTGGGTTTTTGAAATTGATTGAAGTTTTGGAATCCTCAAGTCGTGGGCATCAAGAATCACCCTTTAATTTCTTAAATAGAGGTATATGGAACTTATCCTAAAAAACTACATGGGCTTAAAACCATTAGAGCATGATTTTTAAGATTTTAATGGCAGATCCCATATAGCCCATGGGATTACAGATTATAGAGTACACTACCTAGTGCAGAAGTAAGACAAAGAGTGTAACAGATTTTAGATGTTTTCGTAGAGTCTTTTAAAATGCCCATGTGATTTCTTCCTATATGATATGTTTATGAACTGATTTAAATTGCTCTCATATATGTTGAATAGAAATGATTATTTTGGATTTTCTCTGCGTACCAGTAGATCTGTATTGACCCCTCTCCCCCACCTCTCAGGTTCTGAGGCTCAATCTAGGGGTCTAAATAAGCAGTAGATAATTCAGACAGCAGATCAGATTGTGTAGTGGTGAGCCTTCTCTATTCCAGAAGGCCTACCCCTTTCAGATTTTGTCATCTATTATAGTTTTGGTCTACTGGGGGCCTTGTCCCAGTTTTCAGATAGTAGTCAGATATTCAAGTAGTAGAGATTTCGCAGACTCTTCTAGATGTTGTTAGTGATTTTTGGATTTCATTCCTTATTGAACTTAATCCAGAGTATGACCATGTTTCGTATCAAATTATATTTCTGTATCTTCTTTTATTATGTGAATGTTATGCATGATTACCATATAGAGTAGGACGCTCGGGCCTTCTTCGTTTGGGATGTTTATCATGGCCAAGCCCTAGTTTGGGTTGTGACATAAAAGCACTAAAATCCAACATCAAATACAACAACAGTTGCTTGAAACCATACAATTATCCCTTGTAAAAGATGTAAAATGTTTCGTCAAAAGCCAGAACATCAGGGTACGCATAGGCTCGGCTATATATTTTGTGGTCTGAAGTAGCTGGTTATTCGCACTATTATTGATATTGTTATTATCGTTGTGATGATAATTATTATGCTAGCTTATGAGATATTGGTCATTGATCCGGTATCGAGAATTGAGGTATGTTTTTGGCCTCTTCTATCTTATGATGGTATTATTGTACACGATTATATTATGTTTAGCCATATGGATTGGAAACCTTAAGTATAGTAGTATTGAATCCTAATAGTATTAGGATGAGGTCTTAGAATGAGGATATGTATCTAGCTACATGAAGCTATGGAACTACCGTATATTGCTTCCCTCGCTTATTCATATTGAATATTAATTTCTTGACCTTGTATATTGCTATGTATCTTTCTTTCACTCTTCATTCGTATATTGGCCTAGGATATACGATATAGTATTGACGTCTGATGAATATGGCTGGAATAGGATAGTTCACCTTGATACTTCCTTAGTCTTGTTATGTTATACACTTGGACGTGAATATAATAGTTGTCCCTTATTATTCTCATTGACTTGTTATATAATCTCTACACTCTTGGGTGTAGTTTCCATTCTATTTATATGTAGCTTTATCATTGGAGCTCAGTTGGCAGTTGCCTACTGAGTACCATTCGTTTGGTACTCATACTACACTTTGCAGCCTGTAGATCATAGTACGAGTTATCGCCTTTGATTGTGAGCAGCCATGGTTAAGAGACTTAGAGTGAACTCCTAACATTTGGTGTATTTCTCATCCCTCTCTTTAAAATAGACTAGTCTCTATATATAATGCAGAGATAAGTTATATCGGTGTATTCATTTGTACTTCACTTTGAAATCTTATTATTGTAGAAGATCTGGTACTGATACCACTATGCAACGAGATTTCATTATGTATTTGATTCTCTTATCTCATCTATTCCGCAATTATTTTTATATATAATATGGTAGTCCATTACTAGCTATTCCAGACTGTGGGTTGACTTGCCTAGTGGTGGGTTATAGTAGTCACCATCATGACCTAAAAAATTGGGTCATGACAATTAAATGATTTTATCTTTAGTAGATGTGTCAAAACTTAAGGAATGAGAAATATTTTGACACATCTATTAAAAATAAAATATCTGAAAGTCATGATGAAAAAATGGTGCGGAACATAAAATAGCTTCTCTAGTAACTTATCGATGAGAATGGAGAAAAAGAAGACTTAGGAAGAGGTAAAAACTGAATATGTCTAGCCTAATAGTAACAAATGCTAGCGCTTATTGGAATAAAAGTAAAAAAAGAGATAATAATCTATTTCCACCTTTAACTATACACGAAAAGTTTGAGACACACCCGAACTTTGGGAGGTTCCTATTACCCCCTGAACTAATTAAAACCATATTTTTGACAACCTTAGTGCCTACGTGGAACATGCATGGCACAACACACTGAAGGGTCCACTTAGGCACATGTGTGTGCCATGTATGTGCCACGTAGCCATTAAGGTTGTCAAAATATTATTTTAATTAGTCTAGGGGGTAATAAGACCCTCTTAGTGTCTCAGACTTTTCGCGTATAGTTCAAGGTGGAAATAGAGCATTTTTCCTAAAAAACTCTAGAGTAGTATTAAATTATCAAAATATTTAACTGTAAACTTAAACTTAATGCTCATAAAGATTTTGAACATGATAATCTTACTGAGAAATGTTATATAAAGACATACCAAATATGGAAGACATTAATATCGTAGAGGAGGACAAAAGCTTTAGATGCAAAATGGTTTCTACCTCTTTGCCCTAAATTCACATTACCGCAGCCGCAATGTGGAAATTATACAAAATATATGGTAACCCTAGTGGGCGAAGGGAGGACCCACTAATAGAAATTAGGACTTAATTTTGTACATTCATCAAATACCAGTGTACAGATGAGATCTAATATTTATTAAATATTTATGGGCCTTACATTGATTAGATCAATAAGCCTTTTACATTCTCTCAATTGGCAGTGACATAAATATTAGTTGCATATAAATAAATCTCTTCTATAATGTTCATTAAACATATCACATTATGACAAACCACTAAGGTAAGTTATATATGTGGACAAAATTGAGCTAGAAAATATGAAAACATCATAAATGCATTAATTATTAGTTCAATCAAGACCAATTTTTTGAACATGTTCTAACCATCTAGCAATCAAACGATTAAGTGTCAAATGGTGGACAATGTTACATCAATTATGATAATGCTTGATCAGAAATTAGATTATCTTTTTTCAACGATAGAGATTTGTTCGGATGGTAAGAAGTTATCATGAACCAAACCGAGGCCCTGTCCATGACGAGCATCTTAAAACATGAAGGCCCATACACCCTTATATCTTAAAATCATATACACCATTCATATCTAAATAAGAAAATATGGAAATTATAGCAAGACAGAATCATGGTCATAAATCTGATATGAATTTAGCATTGAATAACGAAATCCAAAACTAACTTGGAACATCTGCAAACCATCTACGAAATCTCTATTACATACTCTCTAACACAATTAGAAAGTTGGGACAAGGCCCCAGTAAACCAGAAGCATAACCACTAATAATTGTCTGAAAATAAACAGGCCTTTCGGAATATAGAAGGCTCACCAACTTGACACTGGAACCCTGTCTGATGAAATCTACTGCTTATCTGGACCCCTAGACTGAGCCTTAGAACTTGAGAGGTACGGGGGAGGGGGTCAATACAATGTACTGGTACGCAAAGTAATCCAAATTAAAACTTTTATATAAGTAAATTAGTAGAGAGCAAGTTGTTAAAACATCATGCATAAAAAGTTCTCAAAACACAAGGGCATTTTTCTGAAAATCATAAGTCATTCTTGTCAATGCAATGTATATTCTTTGTATTACTTTTGAGTTAGGTGGCACTCCCCTACAAATCTGATATTTCACGGGCTATATGGAATCTGCCATTGACTCGGTGGGGAAGCCCCCAACCCATGTATGCCGCAAGGGTTAGAGTCTCTGATTCTGATACACAACATGAAACTAGGCCAGCGTAATATAATATACCTCGATCGACAAATCATGATATTGGGCAATGAGTTATATGAACCCGTGCCCTCTTAAGCGAACCACCAAACATCTCTTTATGCCTTATTTTAGCCTTTTCTAAACATGCATCATTCTGAAATTCTAAAATGTGAAAGTCTAATTTCTGTATATGTCTGTGTCTGTTATAGCATTGTTTGAGTTGATATCATCATACCAAGACTTGAAAGTCGTTATTCTGAGCCATATATGATTATTTCATTCTAAAACAATGTCCAAGCCACTTGATCATGCATATAGTGTTAGAAGAGTCATATCTTAAATCATAAGTCAAAAATCATGCAAAGGCTTTCCATTTATTCAACAATTTCAATAAGTAGTAGCCAACTTCTCAAAAACATTCCTGAAGTTTGTTTGTTTATCAATCTCAACATTTAGTATCATTAAAGCATTCCTCTCTCACATTCTTAAACATCATGAACTTCACTTAAAATAAATAGTATCTTGAATCATTCTGTAAACCATGAAATGTAAGGATTGATAACTTGTAAATCAAATAATAAAGTAATGGGAGAGGGAGATTATATGTTTCATACTCTCTATTCACAATTCACAGTTTTCAATGCATACATACATATATGCACTTCAAATCAATTTGGGGGAAGGCCTAAAGACCAAAACAATACCATCAAAACTTCTAAAATACGAATTTATTCATAAATTCGAAAACCCTTTTCTTTAAAACATGATTTCTATGCCCATGAGATTTTAGAAAAACCACGCATACCTCGATTATGAACAATAATGGCTGATTCTTGAAACCTATGGTTTGGGGATTCCAAATCTCCGATCAATTTCGAAAACCCATGGTTGAGTCTTGAGTTTCTTGGAGGAGAAGTATATGAACTACGGTTTTTGTTTTAAGGGAAATCTTGAGAATATCGTATATTATTCTTGTAGAGATTTTAATCTCCTATTTGGACGTTTTAAGAGACATGGAAAAAGTCCAAATGACCTTTGTTAACTTATGAATGAAACAGGAAAAATTTTAACTGGGAACCCGATCTAATGGGCTACCGCAACGCCCCACTATCGCGGTGGCTCACTGGAATTGATGAATGGGGATTTGGCCCACTCCGCGATACGCCACCATCGTGGAGTCTTACCAGAAATTGACCATCATCATTTCTACCCTCTCCGCGATGCGCCAAGGAAAGGAATGACGGTGTTTTATGACTAGGACTTAAATTAACCATAACTCCTTCATCGAGTGTCTATTTTGGACGAATCTTAGGTCGACGATAAACTTATTCGATCATCTACGTAATGAAAATTTGAAATCTAAGGAGTTCCGTAGGGATATAAGTATAAATCATTCTAGAAACCAATGCTTGATACTTTAAGAACAAAAACTTTGCTAGGAAAAACTTTTGGGAGTTACAATATCGCCCCATGGGAACATTCATCCCTGAATGTTGACTCGGGACATTAACAAGCATAATTTCAAGCTTACTATGGCCTAGAAAGAATAATTCAGGGATTGTACCTTCCATTTCATCATCCACTGGATCAAAAAGGTTAGGGTATCAAGCTTTCATGTCAACTTCTGATTCCCAAGTTGCTTCTTCAATTTTCTGGTTTCTCCACAACACTTTAACTGAGGCTATCTCTTTGCTCCTCAATCTTCTAACTTGGCGATCCAAAATTTCTATAGGCTCTTCTTCATAGGATAAGGAGTCTGTCACTTTGATTTTTTCGATAGGAAATACTAAAGAATGGTCTCCAATACACTTCTTCAACATAGATATATGAAACACCAGATGAACAGAACCTAAACTGGCAGACAATTCTAACAGATACACAACTCCACCTATCCTTCTCACAATATGGTATAGCCCTACATAGCAAGGAATCACCTTACCTTTCTTCCCGAATCACATGACTCTCTTCATGGGAGAAACCTTGAGAGACACCCAATCTCTAACCTCAAACTGTAGATCTCTTCTCCTAACATCGACGTAGTAATTTTGATGACTCTGAGCTATCTTAAGTCGTTTTGTAAAGACTTTCATATACTCCCTTTCCTGATGAACAAGATTACTCCCAAACATCTGTATCTCAGCTACTTCATACCATCCTATCGGAGACCTACATCTTCTCCCATACAATGCCTCGAATAATGCCCTCTTAATACTAGAATAGTAACTGTTATTATATGCGAACTCTATCAATGGTGAGTGCTCTACCCAACTACTTTTAAAATCAATCACACAGGCCCTTAAAATATCCTCAAGGGTCTAGATGGTGCGCTCAGCTTGTCCGTCTATCTGAGGGTGGAAAGTCATGCTCAAATTCACTTGGGTACCTAAACCCTTTTGAAATAATCTCCAAAACTGTGAAGAAAACTATGTACCTCGTTCAGATATAATGGACACAGGTGCCCCATTCAAATGAACTATTTCTGCAATGAACGGCTTGGCATAATCCTCTCTCGAATAATTAGTCCTGACAGGTAGAATGTGAGCTGACTTGGTCAGCCTATCTACAATCACCCAAATGATATCATATTGGTTTCGGGACATCGGAAGTCCTGTAATGAAGTCCATATTAATCATCTCCCACTTCCACAAAGGCAAAGCTATCACTTGACATGAACCACCTGGCCTCATATGTTCCACTTTAACTTGTTGACAATTCACACACTTGGCAATATAGTTAGTCACATCACGCTTCATATTATTCCGCCAGTAAATGGTTTTCAAATCATGATACATCTTAGTAGACCCAGGGTGAACAACATACCTCGACGTGTGAGCTTCATCAAGGATTATCTTCCTCAGACCATTTTCGTCTGGCACACACAACCTACCCTGGTATCTCAAAATACCATCACCACCAATTTCAAAGAACACTACCTTTTGTTGACCCACATTTTCCTTGATCTGTATCAGGATGGGATCTTCAACCCGCTTTTCTTAAACTTCTTCATAAAGGAAAGATTTAGCTATCTCATGAACATCCAGTCCTTCATCTTCGGAATCCAAAAGTCGCACTCCTAGATTTGCAAGTCGGTGAATATCCTTCACCATCTCCCTTTTTTATTTCCACATATGAGAAAGAATGCCCATAGATAACCTGTTGAGGGCGTCGGCTACCATATTTGCCTTGCTTGGACGATAGTTCAGGCTCATGTCATAGTCTTTTAAAAGTTCCAACCATCGCAAGTGCCTGAGATTCAATTTTTGTGAGAAAATATATTGTAAACTTTTGTAGTTAGAAAATATATCAGCATATACCTCATACAAATAGTGCTGCCAGATCTTAAGTGAAAAAACCACAACCGCTAACTCCAAGTCATGAGTAGGGTAGTTCTTCTCATGCAGCTTCAACTGCCTAGATACATAAGCCACTACCTTACTGTGCTGCTTAAGAAGACACCCAAGTCCCATTCGGGACGCATCACAATATACAACAAAACCTTTTGTACCCTCAAGAAGAGTCAAAACAGGAGGAGTATTTAACTTGTCTTTCAACTTCTCAAAACTATTCTCACAAGAGTCAAACCACGAACACTTTACCTTCTTCTGAGTCAACTTAGTAAGTGGTGCAACTATGGAATAAAAACTCTCTACAAACCTTTTGTAATAACCAACAAAACCCAAGAAGCTTCGAATATCGATTGTAGTCATGGGTTTGGGCCATTTCTTCACTGCCTCAACCTTTTGGGGATCAACCTTAATCCCCTCACTAGACACAATATGCCCCAAGAAAGAAATAGCATTTAATCAGAATTCACACTTAGAGAACTTTGCATACAACCTACGATCTTTGAGATTCTAGAGGATAATTTGGAGGTGATTGGCATGGTCCTCCTCACTTTTGGAATAAATCAAGATATCATCAATGAAAACTATGACAAAAAAGTCTAGAAACTGTCAAAAAACCCTATTCATTAGGTCCATAAAGGCTGCAGGGTCGTTTGTCAACTTGAAGGACATAACTAGGAATTCATAATGACCATATCTGGTTCGGAAAGCTATCTTGGGAATGTCTGACTCCCTAACTTTCAATTGATGATATCCTAAAGGAAGGTCAATTTAAGAAAAATACTTAGCACCCTGAAGTTGGTCAAATAGATCATCAATCCTAGGAAGTGGATACTTATTTTTGATAATGACCTTGTTTAACTAGCGGTAATATATGCACATACGCAGGGAACCATCTTTCTTTCGCACGAAAAGTACATGTGCACCCTAGGAAGAAACACTAGGACTGATGAAACCTTTATCTAGGAGGTCTGCTAGCTGCTCTTTCAACTCTGCTGGAGCCATTCCATATGGTAGAATAGAGATGGGATGGGTGTCTGGCAACACATCTATGCCAAAATCTATCTCCCTACCAAGAGATATTCCTGGGAGATCATCTGGAAAGACTTTTGGGAATTCATTTACCACAGGGACAAACTGAAGAGGAAGACTTTCGGTGTTACAATATTTAACCCGAATAAGATGATACAAGCAACCTTTCGAAATTAGTTTACGGGCCCTGAGATAAGATATAAAATCCCCTCTAGGTGCTAAAGATTGCCCTTCCTATTTTATTGAGAAAAGAAAAAGTAACCTTTCGAGTTCTATAGTCTAGTGTGGCATAACATGAATGGAGCTAGTCCATCCCTAGGATAGGATTAAAATCAACCATATCAAGCTCTATGAGATCTGCCACAGTATCTTGGCTACAAATAGACAAACCACAATTTTTATATATCCTCCTAGCCGCAACAGAATTACCCACCGGAGTGGAAATAGAGAAAGGGTCGGTAAGACAAGTTACCGACCCTGGGATCAAGTAACACATAAATATCATGGGAAAAGATTTGTAACGTACTGGTGACAACATTTGGTGAGGCCTCTGCCTCCTAGCGGTTAGTCAAAGCGTACAGCCAGTTGCGACCGCTTCTGGCAGTTGAAGTAGTGCCTTTTGAGGTGGTGGTGGTGCAAACGAATTTTCCTGAGATTTTGCACCACCAACATTCTTTCTAGCAAATGGACAATCCCTCTGTAAGTGACCTAGATGACCACATGAAAAATATACAAATGCGCCACACTAACACCTTCCTGGATGATTCCTACCATAAGTCTCACACCGCGGAAAAGTATGATGCTATGGAGACACACTACCCTGTGACTGAGTATCTTGAGCTCTGGATCCCTGATTAGTCTGGAAACTCTGAGATCTTCTATCAACTGGAGGTCTGCGCTGGGGCGCTGCCTGTAGACTATGCATTACCCTAATTCTTCCTCTTCTTCCATATATTACCCCACTTACTACTTTGTGGATTACTGTGATGCCGATCTGCTATTGTAGCTCTCTTTGCATGTCTGTCCTTCTCTCTAGACTCAGCGATTTTCTTTTTCTTTTCTTCTACCCGTTGCATGTGGACTGACAACCTAGCAAAGTCCATATCCCTATTCAGCATCACCCCTTGTCATTCAAACACTAGATCATCTGAAAGGCTCGATACAAACTTTCTCATCCGGGCTCTTATATAGCTAGTTGTCTCTGGTGCATAGCGAGCTAATTAGATAAACTTTAAAGTGTACTCCTGGAAACTCATATTTCCCTGCTTCAGATTCATAAACTCCTCAGCTTTGGCCTCCCTCAACTCTAGAGGGAAGAATCGATCAAGGAAGGCTTCTGATGATAGGCGAAATTACGCGCCTATATCAATATATTTTGCCCATATTTTAGCCTAGTTTCGAGAACTAATTATCTATTTCGTACACTTTTAGTCCTTTTTCCTGTAAATGAGCTAACAAATGTGATTAGGAAAGTTTCAGGTATAAATGATGCAAAATACAGCAATTTATGGCTTACTTGACGCAAAAGAAAGCTCACAAACGAGATGGAAAGGAGCTGGACGCATAAAGGACTAAATCTGCTGCATGGAAAATCTGTCCCGGGCTAAAACAGCATTTCTGAAGACTTTGGGACTTACAGACACAAAGCTGGATTTTTGCCATAATACATTAACCTAGTGCAATTAGGTTATGTGTTTCATCATTCTATTTGGATTATAATTTTGTAACCTTACCCTAGTACAATTGGGTCAAGGATTTCATTAGTATATTAGGATTTGGTTATTTATTTTATTAGTTGAGTAGGAGTAGGATAGGAGTATTATAAATACCCTATCATGTTAGAGATTTTAAAGGGGAGGGGAGACATTCTGACAATTCATTCATCTCCTTACAATTAAGACATCTTCCTACAACCCATTCTCAATTCTTCATTCTTCTACTCTTAAATTCCACAACAAGAGAATCGTTACTTGCTACGGAATCACTAAAACCACACGCCAAACACCTACTATTCACGCCATCCACCATGCAAAACGTGATATCCTTCGCATTCATGGGTAACTAAATCTCTTAGTTGGGGTTATGGAAGCCGAATGAGTTACTATCTATAGCTATGAGTTTGTGAGTTCAAGACAAGTATATTGCTTATATCATTATTCTCTTCATCTTAAATCTACATTCTTTGCGGTTCAAACACAAGAACACGCCATTCTAACATCTAACCTGTTCGAGAGAAAGGTTATTTGTCTAGAAAAGAAGACGCATAGACCAACGCCAGTCTAACATCTGACTTGTTCGAGAGAAAAGTTATTTGTCTGGAAAAGAGATAATGTCAAGGTAGTAGGACACCCTTTCCTATTAAAAAGCTAGTGCCGTACCTGGACTAACTTCTTGGAGAATTCGTACCGTTAGTCACACTTTAAGCTCGAGAGAGTTAAAGTGAAATAGTCCTTGTTTAGGTCGAGAGACGCTTGGATTTACCATCGACTACAATTCTCTATAAGCAATTACATGTCAAGACTCTACACACTCATAGCCAATAGAGACGTATACCTCAGAAGGTGGACATAACCCCAACGCCTCAATTCTCATTGTTTACAACACACGTGACAATCTCTCTTTATTTTGCTATTTTCAGTTCTTACATTCTTGTTTTGGTTACATACTACAATCCCCCCTTTCCTACGAGACTTGCACTAAAAGTCTAGTAATTTCTCTTGCTTGTTGGCCAAGCTATTCTCTGTGGGATCGATACCCAACCCAGGTTGGGTTCTATATTTGCTAACGACCGCTTTACACTCCCACGAGAGCTGTAGATTGAGCGTTATCAGCTTCCATAAATTTTCCCCAAACTGTGCTCTCAGCACTCTCTCCCTTTGCATCCTCTCACTCGTTATACCACTGATTTGCAACATCCTTGAGCTTATAAGTTTCCAACTCCACCCCTTCTATCTCCTCCGCATACATCATCTTAAAGATCTTCTCTATCTCATCCATAAACTCCAATGGATCTTCTTCTACCTTGATGCCAGTAAACTTGGGCGAGTTAATTCTCATGAACTGACCTAACCTAGTAGCCTTAGATATAACAGATACAGACCCAACATCTTCTGATAGTTGATTCTAATTAGCCACCAACTATGTCAGCATATGAATAGACTTTCTAAATTCTGTATTAGAAATATCCCTTTGAGAAGTCGGGGAATGGTTAACATTGGTCCGTGGAGCCCGAGGTGGACTGGTCAGGACTGGAGGTACTCTCAGAGTAGGAATAGTTTTAGGGTAAGAGCTCTGTTATGGGTCGGCATCCCGTGAGTGGGTCAAACCTCATCTGTCTATGCATTCTGATTGATAGTGTGACGATGAGGCATAAACAATATTTATGAAAAGAAAGAGAGCATTGATTAGAGGGAGATTAGACTCTAAATCACGAACTACATCACAAAGAGGGGAAACATTCCTAAATACCTAGTAGTCCCCTACTTATAAGTGTGGCACGCTACACACCCATAAATAAGACTCTACTCGATGCGATTTTCGAGACACCCTGGGACCATGAACCATGCTCTGATACCAAGTTTGTCACGACCCAAATCGAGGCCCTGGCCATGACAAGCATCCTGAACACCCTTCTATCTTGAAATCATATCCATTATTCATAAATAAATAAGGATATGAATTTAGCATTGAAGAATGAAATGCAAAACTAACTAGCAACATCTGCAAACCGTTTATGAAATCTCTATTACATACTCTCTAACAAAATCTAAAAGCTGGGATAAGGCCCCTAGTAAACCAAAACCTTAAACACTAATAATTGTCTGAAAATAAACAGGCCTTCTAGAATGAAGAAGACTCACCAACTGGACACTTCAACTCTGTCTGATGAAATCTACTGCTTAACTAGACGCCTAGACTGAGCCTCAGAAGCTGAGAGGTAGGAGGAAGGGGATCAATATAATGTACTGGTACACAAAGTAATCCAAAATAAAATTTTTATATAAGTAAAATAGTGGAGAGAAAGTTGTTAAAACATCATGCATAAACAGTTCTCAAAACACATGGGCATTTTTCTAAAAATCATAAATCATTCTTGTCAATTCAATGTTTGTTCTTTGTATTACTTCTGAGTTAGGTGGAACTCCCCTACACCTATGATATTTCACAGGCTATATGAAATCCGCCATTGAGTCATGGGGAAGCCCCCAACCCAAGTATTTCGCAAGGTTTAGAGTCTCCTATTCTGATACACCACACGTTACTAGGCCAGCGTAATATACTATACCCGGATCGGCAAATCACGGTTTTGGGAAATGAGTTATCTGAACCCACGCCCTATTCAGGAAACCACCTATCATCTCTTTATGCTCTACTTTTGCCTTTTCTGATCATGCATCATTCTGAAATTCTAAAATATAAAGGTCTGATTTTTTTATTAGTCTGTGTCTATTATGGCATTGTCTGAGTTGGTATCATCATACCATGACTTGCAGGTCGTTATTGTGAGTGATATATGATTATTTCATTCTGAAACAATGTTTAGGCCACTTAATAATGCATATAGTGCCTGAAGAGTCATATCTCAAATCATAAGTCAAAAATCATGCAAAGGCTTTCCATTCATTGAACAATTTCAATAAGTAGTGGCCAATATCTCAAAAAAATTCCTGAAGTTTCTTTGTTTATCAATGTTAGTATTTAAAGTTATTAAAGCATTCCTCTCTCCCATTCTTAATCATCATGAACTTCACATAAGATAAATAGTATCTTGAATCATTCTGTAAACCATGAAATGCAATGGTTCATAACTTGTAAATCAAATAATAAAGTAATGGGAGAAGGAGATTAAATATTTCATGCTCTCGATTCATAATTCACAGTTTTCAATGCATACATACATACATAAAATTCAAATCAATTTAGGGAAAGGCCTAAAGACCAAAAAAATAGCATCAAAACTTCTTAAACATGAATTTATTCATAAGTCCGAAAACCCTTTTCTTAAAGACATGATTTCTATGCCCATGAGATTATAGGTAAACCCTGCATACCTCGATTATGAAGAATAATGGCTGATCCTTTAAGCCTAAAATTTGGGGATTCCAAATCTCTGATAAATTTTGAAAACCCACGGTTGAGTCTTGAGTTTCTTGGATGAGAAATATATGAACTAGGGTTTTTGGTTTGATGGAAAACTTGAGAATGTCATATATTATTCTTATAGAGGTCTTAATCTCCTGTTTGGACGTTTTAAGAGACTTGAAATAAGTCCAAACTAACCTTGTTAACTTCTGAACGAAACAAGAAAAATTTAAACTGGAAACCTGATCTTATGGCCACTGCAACTCGGAACTATCGCGGTGGCTCACTAGAAATTGACAAATGGGAATTTGGCCTACTTTGTGATGCGCCACCTTCGTGGAGTCTCAATGGAAATTGACCATGGTCATTTACACCCTCTCCACGATGCGCCAAGGACAGGAATGGCGATCTTGTATGACTAGGACTTAAATTAACCATAAATCCCTCACCGATGTCCATTTTGGATGAATCTTATGTTGATGGAAATCTATTCGATCATCTACATAATGAAAAGTTGAAATCTAAGGAATTTTATAGGAAAATAGTTATAAATCATTCTAGAAGCCAATGCTTGATACTTTACAAAAAATTTATCTAGGAAAAACTTCAGGGAGTTACAGCACTCCTCATCTTCAAATCTACGATTATAAGTTCAAGTCACCAAGGAAGTCAAAAAAGGTACGTGCTAAGGAGGGGGGTAAAACAAAAAGAACTGCTATGTTTTATAGAAGTATGGCGGATTTTATAAAGCGATCACCAACTTGAAGTTTGATAAGCTAGACCATACTATAATCATGAAAATTAGTCTAGAGAAATAAATGTTTTGAGAAACTACAATTTTGAGCTATCCTGCATAAGCTATAACAATATTTTGATCCACAGAAAAAGCTGCACCTTTGGAACTACAATAGAATTAAACATATATGATGATCTCTGATGCTAAATGATTACTGATTCTTTTAATCATCATGATAATAATGAAACAAACTTAAAAAGTGAAGCAAGCAATTTATGATATTTTGCACGATGCATCAAACATTGCATACCTCTGCAATGCATGTGTCTAAAATAGTAATTTGCTAAGCAAGATCGTCTTATAAGCATGAGAATTTGTCTGGGAAAAAGACATTTTGAGAAACTGCACTTTTGGGCTATTTTATAATCTTACAATGTCATGCTAAATAAACTATTTCTCCTTCTCTTTTTCTTCTGCCAGTCCGTCACCTTTAGTAGCAAGCTAATGTGGTCGTCATTCTTCTTTGTACTCCTTTAGTTCCTTTTGTTACCTTTCCTAGTCTTTCACCTTATAGTTTTGATAGACCTGTATGTATAGACTAACAATCATTATCAAACTCTCTCAGTGTCACTATACAGTCTAATTTTTGTTTTATTGCTCGAGTTTGATAATCCCAAACAAGATGGACTTGACTTATAAATCTTCACTATCCATGCCGATCAATGAAATCCCATGGTTCCAATTTAGTTAATAATTAGTTTATCATTCTAAATTTATGATAAATCTTTATAATGCAGCTATAACACCCCATACTTTTGGGCTAGAATCTAGACCGTTGTTCCTACGCGTACAGATCCGAACAAGATAATTCCTTATTAATATATGTGTGGTTATTAATCGTGTAGTATGGGAATACCTTTGAATATGAATTAAGCTCATAAAAATTCCCTAACTCTATGACGAGTTGAAAACATTTCTTGTGATTAAGTTTCAGTAGACGTTTAAACTTGGGTCAAATTCAATTGACCATACCTTCTTGTATATATCGAATTACAGGGCCTACTATATATCAAATGAAAGGTCTTCAAAGTATCTTTACAACGATAATAATTTTACGAAAATTTGATACCCGAGAAAAAAGTTATAGCTATTTTTGTGAGAGAGCCAGTACCTGCGTGCGATTAGCATGCGACGCACGCTCCGTCGCACGCACCTAATTTTCAGGTTCTGTTTTCATTTTTTTAAGGGTGATTTTAACATTTACCTCACGCAAGGTCTGTCCAAAACATAAGATTTACGCCCAAAAAGTAGAATACACTCCATAATTTAATTTTTACTCTCAAATTAAAACCCTAAATCCTTTCCCTCAAGATCAAGAATCAAGATCTTAAGTTCAATACTCCAAGAAAAGGGTCAAGAGCCGGTTTCCATCTATCAAGTTCTAGGTTCCATTTTTAAACATTAGAGCATGATTTAAATATTATTAAACATGAATTTTAAAGGGGTTTTGCAGTCTATATTTAAATTATGTATTCCGAATGTTTCAATGTTACTATGCTTTAGCCTTGTGGTATTTTCCCCTAAATTGATTTACATGTATATGTATATGTATGAAAATTGAGATTTAAGATTGTTTGAGAGCACAAATTATGAATTCCCTCTCATGTATTGAATTAAAGTTTATGGTTTTGTCGGAAAAGAGTTGAAATGCATGTTTTACGATGTGAAAGTAGTTTTCTGAATGTCATAGTATTTGAACATGATTTAGAGATGATGAGAGGGTGTTTCTTGAGATATCTATGTTTTGTGTTAAAGTGAAAGAATTGTATGAAATTCAGAATTTTGACATGAACACCTTTGTTTATTGAATCATTGATAAAGAGAATTGCTTGACTGGTTTCACATAAGTTTTGAAGAATGAGTTTCTTGAAAAGATTTGTTGTTATGGTGGTCCTGAATTCTATGATTAGAAAATAGAGACATAGTTCTCTATAAATGGTTCAGAGAATGTGACTTACAAGTCAATGGTATGACGATACCATGTAAATATATGCCATAACAGAACTAAAGTCTTTCGGGTTTCATATTCAAAGATTCCGTGTTGTAAAACATTTAAAATGGGCTTAAAGAGGTTTAGGTGGTTACCCGAAGTAGGCACGAGTCAATTGACTCATAGCCTAAAACTGTGTTTTGTCGAGATGGGTATGTTACTTTTGTACGCTGACGACGACCCTACGGAATAGTAGAGATTCAGAGACTCTGGCCCTTGCGGCAAACTTGGGTTGGGGTCTTAGTTGTCGATTTAAGGGAAGATTCCATATAGCCCTTCGAATTACAGAAATGTAGGCTATACCTCCTAGTGCAGAAGTAAAACAAAGAGTGTGTCACAGAGTTCAGATAGTTTTATAGAGTCTCTTAACCACACCCATGTGACTTTTACTATGTGACATATTTATGAAACATTTTTAAATTTCTCTTATATATGTTGAATATCAAACATTTATTTTAGGTTTTCTCTATGTACCAGTGCAACTGTACTGACCCCCTACCTCTCAGGGGCCTAAGGCTCAATCTAGTGGACTGGCAAAGCAGTAGATCTTTCCAGACAGGAGTGCAGAGTTCAGTTGGTGAGCCTTCTATGTTTTAGAAAACCTGCTTAAATTTCAGACAATTATTTATGGTTTTGGTCTACTTGGGGCCTTGTCCCAGTTTTCAGACATCTTTGTTTCATATGTAGTAGAGGTTTCACAGATGGAGTTAGATACTATTTTAGATGCTGTTAAATTTCAGTCTTTAAAATTTTGTTGATTTAGGAGCGTGACCATGATCCTATACTCCGTTATATTTTCATATTTTTTTTCTGTATATGAATGGTGTATGTCATTACAAGTTAGATAGGCGTTTGGGCCTTTATGGTTTGGATTGCTCGTCACAGCCAGGGCCTCAGTTTGGGTCGTGACAAACTTGGTATCAGAGCAGGGTTCATGGTGTCAGGGTGTCTGCGAAATTGTGTTGGGTAGAGTCTTGTTTATGGGTGTTTAGCGCAGTACACTTATAAGTTGGAGGCTACAAGGCGTTTAGGAATGTCTCTTTTTCTTCATGTTCTAGTTCGTGCTATGGAGTCAGAATGTTCCTCTTTTATACTCTAATTAATGCTATGGTGTCTCCCATATGAAAGAAAATTTATCCTAATTCTTTCCTTACTCTGGTGTTCCCAGATAATTTTCTCAGAATTACTAGCAAAAATTTCAGAAGTCACACAAAGGGTTTGAGGAGAGCTCCCTAGTGTGTCATAAGTCCCTCAAGTTTAAAGTTGTGTCGTCGTTCTTATGAGGCATTCAGTTAAGACAAGAGTAAGATGTGTATTCTTAGGTCATTGAATCTTGTGTGTCAAATTTTCATCTCTTGTGATTTTGTTATCATTATGTTGTTGAAACTAAAAGTCTAGTGAAGCCGTGTGGTGCTCTTTCGATTCACTATAATAGTTTCTTTGTTTTCATTTCATTTTCTTGTTCAAAACAAAAAAATCAAGTCTAGTGAAGCCGTGTGAGGCCTATTTTGATTCACTAGGAATTTTTTGTTTTTGTTTTGGTTGGAACTGGAGGTTTAGAGGTGTAGTGACAAGAAAAGTGGTAAGGGCAATTTACTGAACATAGGTTGCTGAATCTTTTTTTTTTTGCATATGATAGATTCATTAATGACGTAATATATCATTATGTGTTAGGTTAGTAGAAGGTGGAGGAGGAGGTATTGGTTAAGGTAAATTATTGTTTGCTTGAAGTATGAAAAGAGTTGTTGATGGTGTTTGTTGTGCTAGAAAAGTATAGGTTATTGGTGAAAGTACTTAGGGGATGAGTGTTGTGTCACGACCCGAATTAGGGCCTAGCCATGATAGACATCAGACCGATGAAGGCCCGGATGTCCCACTCTATCTGCTAATCATGAACAACATTCATATAATAAAAAGAAAATACGGAATTATAAATCGAATACGGAAACATGTTCCTACTCTAAAATCAGTTTAACAATGAAGGAAAACTCCAACAATATCTAAATAACATTTGACTCAGTCTGCGAAATATCTACTAAATCTTAAAACAATACTATCTGATGTCTGGGACAAGGCCCCCAGTAGACTAAAACTATAGAATAATGAATATCTGTAAGACATTAGGCCTTCCGGAATATAGATGGCTCACCACTACACAATCTCTTCTACTGTCTCAATTATCTGCCACTTATCTTGACCCCCTGTGCCTCAGAACCTGAGAGGTTGGAGGGGAAGGAGGGTTACTACAGATGTACTGGTATGCAGAGCTAATCCAAAATAGTCATTTATAATCAACATATATGAAAGCAATTTAAAACAGTTCATAAACATATCATATAGTAAGAAATGGCCATTTTAAAGACTTTGAAAATTTCTTTGAAACCATGATTCACTCATTGTCTTACTTTTTAGTTAGATGGTATACTCTACAATCTGTAATTCCATGGGCTATATAGAATCTGCCCTTGACTCAGCGGCCAAGCCCCCAATTCAAGTTTGCTGCAAGGATTGGAGTATCTATAAGGGGGACATGCAAGATCGCTGCCAAAATCCCTAATCAAGTCAACATGTCATGGTAGTGCACAAGATCACAAAGCAGGGCATCTAACCATAGTCCCAATTTGGGATGACATGAATAAAGGTACGCAAGATTACAAAGCATGGTACCATAATCCCATGTCGGCAAATCACGGTTTCTAGTATAGACTCTTTCAACTCGTACTTTTTCGGGTAACCATCTAACTCTCTTAAATCAAACTCTAACACTGTCATGGCATACATTTATATGGTAACGTCATACCATTGACTTTCAAGTCACAGTACCACATCAATTCTCCAACTTTTCATGCCATTTACAATATGCACATATATAAAACTTTCACACACATCAAACACATGCACCGTGGTTCTCAACATGTAACAGTTTCAAGAAACTTTATCATTTATGCGTAATATCATGTCAATTCCAAAAACTCATGCTCTCGATGGTTTAACAAAAGTATAGTTTGGGGTATAAAACATTATCATGGGGGATTTAAAGAATTCACAATTCATATACATCGCACCTTTTAAAAATTCAGATCATATGTTCACAATTCAACAATTGAAATACATCCAAGCCAACAACCCCATGATATTTCAATAGTTCTTTTAAAATCACATCAAAAAATATGTTATTGATATTAAAACAAAACCCCACTTGTATTAACATATGTATACATATAGATAGTAAGGTCTTGTGTAAATTCTTTTCAAAAATCATGCCCATAAATTTAGGACAATCCCACGTACCTCTGTTTCAAAAAGTAAATGGATGATTCTTTTAGCCTATGATGCAAGGATTCCAAATCTCCAAATATCTTCTAAAACCCACGGTTAAATCTTGAGCTATGAGGATTTTAGTCTGAAACCCTAATGGAGTTTCTTGAGAGATTTTGATGAAAATAAACTTACTTTCGTGGTCTTGGGATTAAACCCCGTGTTAGAGATGGTAAGGGGTTGGAGAAGTACCATTTTTACCCTTAATAATACTGAGTAAAAATATAACAAGTTCCCAATTTTATGGGCCTTGGCGACGCGCCACAATCGCGATGGCTCGTTGGAAATTGCCAATTGGGAAATTGTCTCACTCCGTGACTTGCCACGATTGAGAAGTCTCACTAGAAATTGACGAATGCAAAATGGGATCCTCCGCAATGCGCTAAATACCTGAATGATGATGTTTTACGACTAGCAGATAAAATAGCCATAACTTCCTCACTGGGTGTCCGTTTTGGACGAATATTATATCAACGGAAATC
Organism: Capsicum annuum; assembly: GCF_002878395.1. Taxonomy (NCBI): domain Eukaryota; kingdom Viridiplantae; phylum Streptophyta; class Magnoliopsida; order Solanales; family Solanaceae; genus Capsicum; species Capsicum annuum. The sequence continues at coordinate 15,788 of NW_025832080.1, read as the reverse complement.
TTATTCAGTCACCTACGTAATGAAAAGTTAAAATTTAAAGAATTCCACAGGAATTTGAGTATAATTCACTTTAGAAGCCCATGTTTGATACTTTTAGGGACAAATTTTAGCTTGGAAACTTTTGGGGCGTTACAATATCCCCCCTTGGGAACTTTTGTCCCTGAATGTTGACGCAGAAAACAAATAGGCATGACTTCAAAAATTCTAATGCATAGAAAGAATAAGGCAAGGATTGTACCCTCCATTTCGTCATTCACGGGGTCAAAAAGGTTTGGGTACCTAGATTTCATGTCAACTTGCGATTCCCAAGTTGCTTCTTCAATTTCTGGTTTCTCCAGAACACTTTAATTGAGGCAATCTCTTTGTTTCTCAATTCTCTAACTTAGCGATCCAAAATTTCTGCAGGCTCTTCTTCATAGGATAAGGAGTCTGTCACACTGATTTCTTCAACTAGAAACACTAATGAATAGTATCCAATGCACATCTTCAACATAGATATATGAAATACCGGATGAACGGAACCTAAACTGGCAGGAAATTCTAACTTATATGCAACTGCACCTACCCTTCTCAAGATCTAATATGGTCCTATGTAGACGAGTTAGATTACCTTTCTTCCCGAACCACATTACTCCATTCATGGGAGAAACCTTGAGAAAGACCCAATCTCAAACCTCAAACTCTAAACCTCTTCTCATAACATCGGCATAGGACTTCTGATGACTTTTGGCTATCTTAAGTCATTCTCTAATGACTTTCACATCCTTCATTGCCAGATGAACAAAATCAGCCCCAAATATCTGCGTCTCACCCACTTCATACGACTCTATTGGTGACCTACATCTTCTATCATACAATGCCTCAAATGGTGCCATCTTAATACTGTAATGGAAACTGTTATTATATGCAAACTCTATTAGGGGAAAGTGCTCCACCAAACTTTCTTTAAAATCAATCACACAGGCCCTCAACATGTCCTAAAGGGTCTGAATGGTGCGCTCATCCTACCCATCAGTCTGAGGGTGGAAAGTAGTACTTAGGTTCACTTGGGTACCTTAGCCTCTCTAAAAAGATCTCCAAAACTGGGAAAAAAACTGTTTACCTCGGTTGGACATGATGGACACAGGTGCCCCATGCAAATGAACTATTTCAGCAATGAACATCTTGGCATAATCCTCTCCCAAGTAGTTAGTCTTGACAAGTAGAAATTGGGCTGACTTGGTCTGCCCATCTACAATTACCCAAATAGAATCATACTGGTTTCGGGACCTCGAAATCCCTATAATGAAGTCCATATTAATGAAAACTATCTCTTGGGAAGAACTACCTGGCCACAAATTCTCTACTTTAACTTTTTGGCAATTCAAACAATTGGAAACAAAGTCAGTCACATCATGCTTCATATACATAGATTTTAGATCATGGTACATCTTAGTAGAGCCTGGGTGAACAACATACCTCGAAGTGTGAGCTTTGTCAAGGATTCTCTGCCTCAGACCATCTACATCTGACATGCACAACTTACCCTGATATCTCAAAATACCATCACCACCAATCTCAAATGACATCACCTTTTGCTGACCTACATCACTTTTTATCTGCATCAAGATGGGATCTCCAGCCTGCTTTTCATTAACTTCTGCACAAAGGGATGATTTAGCTATCTCATACACCACCACCCCTCTATCTTCAGAATCTAAGAGTCGCACTCTAAGATTTACAAGTCGATGAAAATCCTTCACCATTTCTCACTTCCCTTTCTCAACATAAGAGAGGCTACCTACAGACGATCTGTTGAGGGCATCGACTACCATATTTGCCTTACCCAAATGATAGTGCAGGCTCATGTCATAGTCCTTTAAAAGTTCCAACTATTGTATCTGCTTGAGATTCAACTCTTTCCTCGAGAAAACATACTGTAAACTCTTGTGGTTAGTAAATATATAAACATGAACCCCATACGAATAGTGCCGCTAGATCTTAAGTGCAAAAACCATAGCCGCTAATTTCAAGTCATGATTAGGGCAGTTTCATTTATGAACCTTTAACTATCTAGATGCATAAGCTACTACGTTACTGTGCTGCATAAGAATATACCCAAGTTCCACTCAGTACGCATCATAGTATACAACAAAACTTTCTGTACCCTCTAGAAGAGTCAAAATAGGAACAGTAGTCAACTTGTCTTTCAACTTCTCAAAATTACTCTCACAAAAGTCAGACATCAAAAATTTCACCTTTTTCTGAGTCAACTTAGTAAATGGTGCAGCTATAGAAGAAAAACTCTCTACGAATCTTCTATACTAACTCGCCAAAACTAAGAAGCTCCGAATGTTGGTGGAGTCATGGGTCTAGTTCATTTACTCATCGCCTCAACCTTTTGGGGATCAACCCGAATCACCTCACTAGACGCAATATTCCTCAAGAAAGCAATAGCATTCAGCTAGAATTCACACTTGGAAAAGTTCGCATACAACTTATGATCTTTAAGGGTCTGAAGAATAATCTTGAGGTGATTGTCATGGTCCTCCTCACTTTTGGAGTAGATCAAGATGTCATCAATAAAAGCTATGACAAATAGGTCTAGGAACTGACGGAAAACCCTGTTCATTAGGTCCATGAAAGCTACAAGAGCTTTAGTCAACCCGAAGGACATAACCAAGAATTCATAATGACCATATCTGGTTTGAAAAGCTATTTTAATAATGTCTGACTCCCTAACTTTTAACTGGTGATAGCCCGAATGAAGGTCTATTTTAGAAAAACACTTAGCACCCTGATGCTGATCAAAAAGGTCATCAATTCTAGGAAGAGGATATTTATTTTTCACTATGACCTTATTCAACTGGCGGTAATCTATGCACTTACGCAGGGAACTATCTTTCTTCCGCATGAAGAATACAGGTGCACCCCAAGAAAAAACACTAGGTTTGATAAAACCTTTATCTAGGAGATCTGCTAGCTATTTTTTCAACTCATTTAACTTTACAGGAGCCATTCTATATGGAAGAATAAAAATAGGATGGGCAACTGGCAATACATCAATGCCAAAATCTATCTCCCTATCAGGTAGAATTCTTAGGAGATCATCTAGAAAAAATTGTTGGAATTCATTCACTACAGGAACAAACTGAAGAGGAAGACTTTTGGTGTTAAAATATTTCAACTGAATAAAATGACACAAGCAACCTTTGGAAATACATTTACGAGCCCTGAGATAAGATATGAAGTACCCCCTAGGTGCTAAAGAGTGACCTTCCCACTCTATTGTTGGCTCATTCAGAAAAGAAAAGGTAACCTTTCAGGTTCAAAAGTCTAGTGTAGCATAACACGAATGGTGCCAGTCCATCCCTAGGATATCATCAAAATCAACCATATCAAGCTCTATGAGATCTACCATAGTATCCCGGCTAAGAATAAATATTACACAATTTTTATATATCCTCCTAGCTACAATAGAATCACCCATAAGAGTGGAAACAGAGAAAATATCGATAATGACTTTGGGCTCAAACCCAAAACCAACAGCCACATATAGGGTCACATAAGATAAGGTTGACCCGGGATCAATCAACACATATACATAACGGGAAAAGATTTTTAACATACCGATGGCCACATCTGGAGAGTCCTCTGCCTCCTTGCGATTGGTCAAAGCATATAGCCAGTTGTGATCTCTCTCGGCAGCCGAAGTGGCTCCCTTCTGAGTTGCTAGTGCAGAAGAATTCACCTGTGACTTAGGTTTCCCAACATTACCTCCTATATCAGGCAATCTTTCTAAAGTGTCCCACCTGACCATAAGAATAAAAATTTCTTATCTCAAAGTAACACTTTCCCGAATGATTCTTTCTACAGGGGTTATTATAGGGAAAAGATCTAGCGAGCTATACCACATTGCCCTGCGACTGAGTATCCTGACATCTGGGTCCCTGACTTGTTTGAAAACTTTGAGATCGCCTATCAACTAGGGGTTTGGGCACTGGAGTGCTAGCTGCAGACTGCACCTTGCCCTAAAACTTCTTCTTTTGTTATTTAGCACCCTAATTACTGTTCTGTGGCTGACTGTGGTTCTGATCTATTGATCTGGCTCTCTTTGACTGCCTGTCTTTCTCTCTATATTCAGACATTTTCTTTTTCTTCTCTTCTACCTATTACATGTAGATTGACAATCTAGAAAAGTCTACCTTCCTATTTAGCATCTCCCCTTGACATTCAAGTACTAGATCATTAGAAAGGCTGGATGCAAATTTCCTCATCCTGACCCTTATATTTCCTATCATTTTTGGTGCATAATGAGCCAGTTGATTAAACTTCAGAGTGTATACATAGACACTCATCTTCCGTTGTTTAAGATTTATGAATTCCTCTGCTTTGGCTTGCCTTAACTCTAGAGAAAAGAATTGATGAAGAAAAACTCCCACGAACTCATCCCAAATTGTGGGTTCAGCACTCTCCCCTTTCTCATCCTCCCATTCATTTTACCATTGGTTCGGTACATCCTTAAGTTGGTACGCTGCTAACTCAACCCCTTCCACCTGATCCACATGTATGACTTTGAAAATCTTGTCCATTTCATATATGAACTCCTGGGGGTCCTCTTTTACTATAGTGCCAAAAAATTTGGGCGGGTTTATTATCATGAACTGGCCTACCCTAGTGGCCTCAAAAGTGATAGATACAGACCTAGTATCTTCGGACCTTTGAGTCTGTGTGGCTACCAGCTGTGCAAGCATGTGAATGGACTGCCTGATTTTTGCATTAGATATGTTCCTTTGAGAAGACTAGGGATGGTTAACATTTATCCTTGGAGCTCGAGAAAGATTGATAGGGATTGGAGGTACTCCCTGAGTAGGAACAGGTTCTAGAGTGTGGGCTCTGTTGTGGGTTAGCATGCCATGAGTGGGCCAGAATTCATAATCCTGAGTATCCTGGTTGCTAGAATGATAAGGATACAGGATTGTTTTCGCTAATACAATGGATGATTGATTAGGGGACAACTCTAATTTAGACTCTAAAGCTCAAACTAAATCAGAAAGAGGGGAAACACTTTCCTAAATGCCTAGTAGGTTCCTGCTTATAAGTGTGGCACACTACACACCCATAAATAAGACTCTACCCGATGCAATTTTGCAGACACCCTGGGACCATGAACCATGCTTTGATACCAAGTTTTTCATGACCCGAACTATGGCCTGGCTTTGATGGACGTCTGACCTATGAAGGCTTGGATGTCCCACTCTATCTGGTAATCATTCACAACATTCATATAATACAAGGAAAATACAGAATTATAAATTAAATATGGAAGCATGGCCATACTCTAAATTTAGTTTAACAATGAAGGAAAACTCCAACAATATCTTAATAACATCTGACTCAATCTGTGAAATCTCTACTAAATCTCAAAACAATACTATCTAAAGTTTGGGACAAAGCCCGAGTAGACCAAAACTGTAGAATGATGAATATCTGTATCTGTAAGACATTAGGCCTTCTAGATTATAGAAGGCTCACCACTTCATAGTCTCTTCTACTATCTTAATTATCTACTACTTATCTTGACCCCTAGACTGTGCCCTAGAACCTGAGAGGTTGGAATGGGAGGTGGGTCAATACAGATGTACTGGTATGCAGAACTAATCCAAAATAGTCATTTATAATCAACATATATGAGATCAATTTAAAGCGGTTTATAAACATATCATATAATAAGAAATCACATGGGCACTTTAAAGACTTTGAAACCATGACTCACTCTTTGTCTTACTTTTTAGGTAGATGGTACACCCTACAATCTGTAATTCCACGAGCTATGATGCGAGGATTCCAAATCTCCAATTATCTTCTAAAACCCATGGTTAAATCTTAAGCTATGAGGATTTTTAGTCTAAAACCCTAATGGAGTTTCTTGAGAGATTTTGATGAAAATAAACTTACTTTGGTATTCTTGAGATTAAACCTTGTGTTAGAGATCATAAGGGGTTGGAGAAGTACCATTTTTACCCTTAATGAGATGGAGTAAAAATATAATTGGTGCCCAATTTTATGGGCCACCACGACGCGCCACAATCGTGGTGGCTCACTAGAAATTGCCGATTGGGAAATTTTCTCACTCCGGCGCCATGATCATGGAGTCTCACTTGAAATTGACGAATGTGAAATTGGGATCCTCCGTGGTACGCTAAACACCTGAATGATGATGTTTTATGACTAGCACATAAAATAGCCATAAATCCTTCACCGGGTGTCCGTTTTGGACGAATATTATATCAACGAAAAGCTTATTCAGTCACCTACTTAATCAAGAGTTAAAATTTAAATAATTCCATGGGGATTTAAGTGTAATTCACTCTATAATCCTATGCTTGATATTTTTAGGGACAAATTTT
>NW_025832080.1:0-6399 GCF_002878395.1 Capsicum annuum | reverse complement strand
TTATACATATCACAATATGAAAAACCACTAAGGTGAGTTATATATGGTGGTTAAACATAGTTCTAGCGCCACATACTTCTGTTCATAATACTAAGTTCATAAGTTCAAAAACAGTAAACATTATAGTCCGCAATAATGTTTCATTAAGACTTATAATGCAATATGTTTAAACAATACTGTACACATCAATATGATAAATAAGAAATTCGTTAATGTATATCCGAATACATAATTGAGCTCAAAAATGTCAAAACATCATAAATGCATTAATTATAAGTTCAATCAAGACCCATTCTTTGAAGATGTTATAACGATCTTCCAATCAAACAATTAAGTATCAAATTGTGGACTATACTACATCAAATATGACAATGGTTAACCCAAAAATAGATTATTTTTTTAGGACGATAAGGGGTTATTTGGACTGTAAGCACCCGATATCTTCAACCCTACGATTGTAAGTTCAAGTCACCAAGGAAGCCAAAAAAGATGGGTGCTAAGGAGGGGTAAAACAAAAAAATTGCTACCTTTTATTGAAGTATGGTGGAGTTCATGAAGTGATCACTAACCTGAAGTATGATAAGAAAGACCATAGTATAATCATGAGAATTAGTCAAAAGAAACAAATGTTTTGAGAATCTACACTTTCGAACCATCTTCCAAAAGCAATAACAATATTTTGACCCACAGAAAGAGCTGCTCTTTTGGAACTACAATAGAATGAAACATTTACATGTTGATATCTGATTCTAAATGATTACTACTAATTTCAATCATCATGATGATAAGATAACGAACTTAAGAAGTTAAGCAACAAATTTATGATATTTTGCATGGTGTAAGTAACATTGGATAACTCATGCAATGCAAGTGTCTGAAAACTAATAGTTCGATAAGCAAGGCCGTCTTATAAGCATGAGAATTAGTATAGGAAGACAAAAGTTTTGAGAAACATACACTTTTGGGCTATCTTAATAATCTCTAGCAACGTAATGATCCATAAAAAGAGCTACAGTTCTGGAACTACGTTACAACTATCATACTAAATGAACTATATCTCCTTCTTCTTTTCTTCAGATAGTCGGTCATCATTAGTAGGAAGCTAATACACCTGTCATTCTTTATTTATACTCCTTCAGTTCCTTCTGGTACCTTTTCTTGTCTTTCACGTCATAGTTTTAATAGACCTAAATGTATAGACTAACAATCATTATCAAACTCATTCAATATCACTATACAATCTAGTTTTTCTCTTAAGGCTCGAGTTTGATAATTCCAAAGAAGATAGACCAACTTATGAATTTTCACTGTCCATATCTGATTCGGGTTAAAGAGGCATCTTAGCACTCGAGGACATAAAGACATAACGGAAGACCCGTGCTTGTGGGGATTCCTAACCAAGGAACAAGCTTTGAAGTGTAGAGAATAAGTCCTAACACTCCAAAGATGTCCAAGAAGCCAAGCCCCTTTGGTTGGGCTCATTAAGGGCCTTTTGGTTATTTATGTAACAAGTGTTACCCTATCCTATTAATAGAACAATTAGGTCATTTTGTCATTTAGACTTTGATGATATGTTTTGAGATTACCAAAGAGTATCTTGCAAGGTGGAATGCTTGTGTCACGACCCAAACCGGGGCCCTGGCATGACGAACATTCAGAACTGTGAAGGCCCAAAACACCCCTATCTATCTGGTAATCATGCACATAATTTATATCATAAAATAAATACGAAAGATTCACAATAATACAGAAACATGATCATGAGTCCAATGAAATGAATAGCGGGAAATAATGTCCCACAACATCTATCGGCATCTGATAACCGTCTGTGGAATCTCTAGTACATGACTAAAACAAACAACAGTCTGAAAACTGGGACAAGGCCCTAGTAGACCCAAAACTATTAAATGATAAATAAACTGTCAGACATCAGGCCTTCCAGAATATAGAATGCTCGCCACTTGTCTCTGCAAAACTATCTGAAGAATCTACTAATTTTTTGGACCCCTAAACTATGCCTCTGAACTTGGGAGGGGAGGGGGTTAATACAAAGTACTGGTACGTAGAATAATTAAAAATAAGGTAAAGATTTTCATGTAAAATAAATGAGAGCTGATATAAAGCACATTATTGCAAAATGATTTTAAAAACACATGGGCATAATATAATGATTTTTCAACCAAAATGCAACACATTTAAGCTAGGTGGTACACCATATAATTTCACATTTTCACCAACTGTAAAATCTCGGTTGCCGCCGAGATTAGAGTATAAGTGAGGAAAAGACACACAAGATCACACAGTAGGGTGTCTCAACCCAATCAAGTATGGTAGTGTACAAAATCACAAAGCAGGGCTCCTAACCATAGTCCCAATTTGGGATGACATAACATCAGGTACACAAGATAACACAGCAAGGTACCAAGTTTTCGAGTCACCAAACACGGTTTCCAGTGTAGAGTCATTTGACTCGTCCTTTCTTCAAGTAACCACCTATCTCACAAAATCAATGCATTAAACTTATTTTAATCAATGACATGTCATACTATGCAGGGTATCATCATACCCGACTTGGAAGTCATCAATATCACATCAACTTTCCAACTTCTCATACTATTTAGCACATGCAAATATGTATGAATTTCACACCATTTAAACAGATACACCATGGCTCTCAACATCCAATTATTCTAGAAGTTTAATCATTCATGAGTAATGTCATATCAATTGCAAAAGTCATGCTCTCAATGGTTTAACACTAGTATAATATGGCGTATAAACATTATCATGGGGAATCTACAAAATTCACAACTCATTTACATCGCACCCTTTTAAAATTTCAGGTCATATGTTCACAATTCAACCATTTAAATACATTCAAACAAACAACCCCATGATATCTCAGTAATTATTTCAAAATCATATATCAAAACATGTTATTTGTATCAATTGAAAACTCCCATTTGTAAAAACATATATATTCTTGTATAAATTTAAATTCTTGCATAAATTCTTTTTTTGAAAAAATGCCCTAAAATTTAGGACAACCCCGCATACCTCTATTTATGAAATTAGCGGGTGCTTCTTGAAGCCTATGATCTGGGGATTTTTAATCTTCAATCGATTTTGAAAACCCACAGTTGAATCTTGGGTTTCTTGAAGTTCTTGTTTGAAACCCTAGAGAGGATTCTTGCTGATTTTAATGAAAATAGAGTTAAGTTGCTCAAACATAACCTAAATCCTTTGTTTGGACAGTTTTAAAGGCTAGGGAAAAGTAAAATTTACCCTTAATGACTCCTGAACGGAACTGGAAATTTGATCTTAAAAACCCAATTTTGGGTACCACTGCGATGTTCCACAATCGCGGTGGTCCACTGAAATTCGATGAGTGGGAAATTGGGTGCCTCCGCGATACGCCACCATCGCAGAGCCCCACTAGAATTTGACAATTATCAATTTGACCCTCTCCGCGACATGCGAGACACCAAAATGACGATGTTTATGACTAGAACCTTAAATTATTCATACTTCTTCACAGAGGGTCCGTTTTGGATGAATCTTTTATCGTTGGAATGCTAATTCAGTCATTTACATCATGAAAGGTTCAAATCTAGGAAATTCCACATGAAATATAGTTTAGATCATTCTAGAAGGTAATGCTTAGACTTTCCATGGATGGAACTTAGCTAAGAAGACGTCGGGGTGTTAGAATATCCCCCCCTTGGGATGATTCATCCCTGAATAATGATGCGGAACATAGACAAGCATGATTCGAAGCATACTAATGCATAAAAAGATTTTGGTAAGGATTGTACCTTCAACCCTGCCATCTACTGGGTCAAAAAGGTGTGGGTATCTTGTTCTCATGTTGTTTTCTGATTCCGAAGTGGATTCCTCAACCTTCTGATTTATCCACAACACCTTAATTAAAACTATTTCTTTACTTCTCAACTTTTGGACCTGACGATCTAGGATTGTGATAGGCTCCTCTTCATATGATAAGGAGGTTGTCACCTTGATCTCTTATACAGGCAACACTTAATAATGGTTTCCAATGCACTTTTTCAACATGTATATGTGAAATACCAGATAGACAGAACCTAAACTGGCAAGAAATTCTAACTCTTATGCAACACCACCTATTCTCTTTTAAATCTGATATGGTCCTATATAGGGAGGACTCAATTTACCTTTCTATCCGAATCATATAACTCCCTTCATGGGACAAACCTTCAGAAATACCCAATCTCTGACCTTAAACTCTAACTCTCTCCTCTTAACATCAGCGTAGGATTTCTGATGACTTTAAGCTCTCTTAAGTCATTCTCTAATAAGCTTCACATCTTCCATTCCTCGATGAACAAGATCAGACCCAAACATCTGCATCTCACCCACTGTATACCACCCTATTGGTGTACTATATCTTCTCCCGTACAATGCCTCAAATGGCTCCATCTTAATACTATAATGGAAACTGTTATTATACACGAACTCTATCAATGGAAATTGCCTCACCCAAATTCCTTTAAAATAAATCACATAAGCTCTCAATATATCCTTAAGGGTCTGGATGGTACGTTCCGCTTGCCCATCCATTTGGGGGTGAAAAGTTGTACTTAGGTTCACTTGGGTACCTAAACCTGTCCGAAAACATCTCTAAAACTTAGAAGAAAATTGCATACCTTTGTCAGATATAATGGACACAGGTGCCTTATGCAAATGAACTATTACTCCTATGAACAGCTTAGTATAATCCTCTCCTAAATAGTTAGTCCTGAGAGGCAGAAAGTGCACCGACTTGGTCAGCCTATCTACAATTACCCATATAGAATCATACTGGTTTCGGGACTTTGGAAGTCCAATAATGAAATCCATATTTATCATCTCCCACTTTCATAAAGGCAGAGCTATCTCTTGGGAAGTACCTCCTGGCCTCAAATATTCTACCTTCACTTGCTGGCAGTTTAAACACTTGGAAAAAATCAGCTACATCACGTTTCATATTATTCCACCAATACAAAGTTTTCATATTATGGTACATCTTAGTAGAGCTCGGGTGAACAGCATACCTCAAAGTGTGTGCTTCATCAAGGATTCTTTCCCGCAGTCCGTGAAAACTCGGGATGCACAACCTACCCTAATATCTCAGAATACCATCACCACCAATTTCAAACGACATTACCTTTTATTGAACCACATCTTTCTTGATTTGCACCAAGATGGGATCTTCAACCTGCTTCTCGTTAACTTCAGCACAAAGGGATGACTTAGCTCTCTCATGAACAATCACCCCTCCATCTTCAGAATCTAAGAGTCGTACTCCCAGATTTGCAAGTCGATAAATATCCTTCACCATCTTTCTCTTCCCCTCTTCAACATAAGAAAAGCTGCCTATAGACAACTTGCTGAGAGCGTCGACTACAAGATTTGCCTTTCCAGGATGGTAATGCAGGATCATATCAGAGTCTTTCAAAAGGTCTATCCAACGCCTCTACCTGAGGCTCAATTCTTTCTGCGAGAAAACATACTGCAAACTTTTGTAGTCAGTATAAATATCAGCATGTACTCCATAGAGATAATGCCTCCAGATTCTAAATCCAAACACCATGGCTGCTAGCTCTAAGTCATGAGTGGGGTAGTTTTGCTCATGCACCTTTAACTGCATGGACGCATAAGCTACCACCTTACCTTCCTACATCAGAACACAACCAAGTCCCATACGGGACATATCACAGTATACCACAAAACCATCTACCCTCTCGGGAAGAGTCAAAATAGGAGGAGTAGTCATCTTGTCCTTCAACTTCTCAAAACTATTTTCACAAGATTTAGACCATACAAACTTCAGCTTTTTCTGAGTCAATTTAGTGAGCGGAGAAGCTATGGAGGAAAAACTCTCTACGAACCTTCTGCAATAACCCGCCAAACCTAAGAAGCTTCGAGTATCGATTGGAGTCATGGGTATGGGAAATTTTCTCACTGCCTCAATATTTTGGGGATCCACTCTAATCTTGACACTAGATACGATATACCCTAAGAAGGCAATAGCATTCAGCCAGAATTCATATTTGGAGAACTTAGCATATAACTGATGATCCTTAAGGGTTTGAAGGATAATTCGTAGGTGATTGGCATGGTCTTCCTCACTTTTGGAATAGATCAGAATATCATCAATGAACACTATGATGAACAAATCTAGAAACTGATGGAACACCCTCTTCATAAGATCTGTGAAGGCTGTAGGGGCATTAGTCAACTCGAAGGACATAACTAAGAACTTATAGTGACCATATCGGGTTCGGAAGGCTATTTTAGGAATGTCTGACTACCTAACATTCAACTAATGATTGCCCGAACAAATGTCTATTTTCAAAAAACACTTAGCACCCTGAAGCTGGT
>NW_025832079.1:0-1750 GCF_002878395.1 Capsicum annuum | reverse complement strand
TAATAAAGGCAAAATAATTTTTTTAACTGATAGTATTAATTATTTTTCTTTAAATTAAAATATAAATATTATTTAATAAAAGTATTATGATAAAATAATTATATTATTAATTACTATTTTTTTTAATCAGTAAATTAAGACGAGTAAAATATGACGGAGGGAGTAAGGAGTAAAAGCTTGCGTGCGAACGAAGCAGAAACAAGACAAGACATCATCATGAGATTCATCCTGTCCGTTGAATTATTATTGTTGGAGCAATCAGGAACGTACATTTGTGACAGCGTTGGGTGGCCGAAAAAGCCGCAGCCAATCTGGCCGGAGACACGTGGCAGATCCCCTCCCCACCCAATGATGGTGTTGAGCACTATATGTTGTTTAATGGTGGTGGGGGATAGGATACTTTACTACTATTATGATGTGTGATAGTGAGAGAATGAGAATAATTATTGTGACAACACTTATAATGCGGACTATGCCCACCATCGACCTGAAAACTGCACTAACAAATTAAATTATAAACACAAATTAAACACGTTTATGTTGGTTTTAAATATATAAATTTTTAGTTTTAATTATACATTTAAATTGATGATTAAAATTTAAAAATTTAAATCTCGAATTCTCGTTATTTTATTTGTACTTATTATAAGACGCAACTTATCTGTTTGTAAGAGTATTAAAAATAAAAAATTCTACATTTAGAAAATGATTTACCAATATTTTATTTTAAAAAATGACTCATAACATAAAATGGTTTTCTCTAAAATGAGAAAGCTATTATGTATGAAGAAATTTTGGGAGTTACAAAGAAATCTTCGAGCTTATACTAATGATGAGTTGGATATACTTGGATATGGAAATTGAATCTCTTGAACTTTCTCAATAGCTCAGTAGTTTCTTGATTTTATACTTTTTAACTAAGTTTAGATTAGTGGGAAAATGATTTGAAGGTGAAAAGACGTTAAATGCATTACTAGTGGATTCCATACGTCTTCACGAATTCTTCCAACGGTTGAAACTTAGTTAACAATCCATAAGTTGTTTTACACTTTGTTGGTTGGATATGCTTCTATTTAAAGTTTACAGAGTAAATACATAATTACTCTTTAATTTTGTTCGAAATTTGTAAAAAGACACTTGAATTTTCACTTCGACCTACTACCCACGATTCTTCTTTATTTCGTTGTAAACACACCATTTTGACCAAACGCGTGAACGGGTTCGAATTTGATTTTTTTGACCAATTAAAAACTGTCACGTGTAAAATAATTGATATATAATTTATATTCTTTTTAAAAAAATAAAAAGTAGTAATATTTATTTATTTTTTAAAATTATCCCTACTCCCACTCCCCCCTCCAAATCCACCCTCCCTTTCTTTTTCAACTCAATACACCATTAAAGCTCCTCCATTGAAGTTTTTTAAAAAAAATAAATTATTCGTTAAATCTCCATTTTACAATTAAATCATATCATTTAACTACCCATCATTTCTTCTTCAACACAATGTCTTCTTCAACACCATTAAAACACTTCAACACAATGTCACCATTAAAGCTCCTCCATTGAAGCTTTTTTTTTTAAAAAAAAAATCATATCATTAAAACTCCATTTTCAGAAATCATATTATTTAACTATCTTTAAAACTCAATTCAATCATAAAACTATTTTTTGAAGTGATTTGGAAAAAAAAAAATGGATAAAAATGCTGACGAAGTAGGAGGTTTAGGGGAGATGCTGATGGGGTGGG
>NW_025832078.1:0-1102 GCF_002878395.1 Capsicum annuum | reverse complement strand
GATCGACACTCCTATCACATAACTTGTGATAGTCAACCTGTCACCGATACTACTATCACTTAATTAATTGTAATAGACAACTGTCAGCAACGCTATTATTACCATAACTCATGATACAAAGCTATCATTGACATCACTATCATGTAACTTGTAACAAACGACCCGTAACTGACACAAAAATTCACCTGCTACATGCCATGCCCTCAAGCATTTAGCGTGATCCCTCCTCGTGTCTTTCGTGTAACTATTTTCTTTTTAGTTGTCCGATATCACTTATAAGCATACCATATTTTCTCTGTTGACCTCGTTAATGAACACAAAGTGAACAAATCAAGAAATCAAAAACAAGAAAAAAAAAGAAAAAAAGAGAAAAAGGAAACGGTAACAGAGGGCGGGTGTTACCCACAGGCCCAATTACCTACCGTTGTAATAAAATCAGAGTTGGCAAGGTAAGGGGAAAGGTTTTTTTTTCCTTTTTATTTATCTTACTACTGGGCAATACAGGTCTCTCGTCTTTCTCCTGAAGCTCCCTCCACTCTCTCTTACAAATGAACAACAACAACATGTGTATTCTCCTACAATCATCATTACAATAATAACAATGTTCTGTCCATCGTGTTAGGTTTTCGTGTAGATAGGAGTGTGAAGAAGAAGCATGGGTAGCAGCTCTCAGGAGATCCGCTATCCAGTTGCAACAACCGGTGCCGGAAATATTGATGCTCTTAATAGAGTTCTTGCTGACCTATGCACCAGAAGCAATCCTAAGGTTCTTCCGTATCTTTCAACTTTTATTTTTTGGGAGTCGTTTGTTGGATTTTAAAGATCTGAAGTTCGAGTAGCTTAGGGAATCTTGATGTGACCTCTGTATTGTTTGTGTTCTTTTTTTTTGGGTGTTGTTACATTTGTTGAATTGTTGAGTAAGTGGAAACAGAAATTTAATGATAGATTTTGATTTTCCTAGGAATTGATGAAAATCAAAGAAGATTCTAAGGTTCTTGATTTTTTGTTGAATTTTTTAAGATCAGTAGTGGAGTTAGAATAGTTCAGGAGATTTTGATTTGTTGAGTTGGTGAATTGGTGAGGTAGTGGAACCAAACATTTA
>NW_025832077.1:0-1910 GCF_002878395.1 Capsicum annuum | reverse complement strand
TGATGATGTTATTAATATTGTTAGTGGGGTTGGCATTGTTGGAACTTGTGGTGTGGTGTCGTTGATGGTGTTAGAACATAGGATGTTGATTCTTTGTGGTTGAAGATGTTGTTGGAACAAATGTTGTTATTGATATTTTTTAATTGTTGTTTCTTTGTAGTTTATGCTGTTGTTGATGTTGCAACAGATGGAGAAACTGCTGTTGACATGATCGAAACCACAAACGTGATTGAAAGACAGATTAAGTTTCACTACTTCCTTAGCAATATGTTTATAATTGATTGTATTTTCTAGCCTTAGCATGATTTTAACATTCCTTGGAGAAGATCAGAGGCTTGCTGTAGTATGCGAATCTCGATAATTTTCAAGCTTGCCTCTAGTTTTTCAATTTGGTCTTCAAGTTTATCGTTGCCATCTTTGAATTTGGTATAGAGTTCCTGATCTCATGTAATCTCGATCAGGAACACTACCTTCAAAGTTGTAGCATTGTAGAAGCCCTTCAAAACACCTTCTTCAGAAGCCTTAAAGGATGCATGAAGGGTCGTTGTGTATGTGTTTTAGATCAAAATGCATTGATGCACGGTGAAGATGTGGTCCCAAATGTAGAAACGTAATTTTATCCTTTCCCAAAAGTATTTTAATCATTTTTATTTTATTTTAATTTTTTTAATCTTTTTTTTAATTCACCTTACCATAATTTTGTTTAATTGATAATTTCTCCCCCAAAAAAAAGAATTGAAAATTATTAAATACATAGCATCTTTGTCACCTCACTATGCCACCTCAACACCTCACTTTCTATTTTTCATTGGATATATGCAAAATGCATATGCCCTACTCATTTTTCCACACCACACTCTTATCTTTCCACATGCCACACTAACTTTTCCTCATGCCACACACTTATTCCCACAAGCCACCAATTATATGCTTCCACATAGGATAATAAATAAAGAAAAAAAAACAAATAAAAATATAAAAGAAAAATTCTAAAAGAGGAATAGGGGGGCTCATTCATTCATTATCATCTTCCCCACAATAACAACAATGACCAAATCATCTTTCTCACAAGAAGAATAAAAAAATGAGGGAGAGAAGAGAGAATCGCACAAGAGAGAAAAAAGAAATTGAGAGAGAAACAGTATCATGAACAGTGTTGTGAATAGTGTCGTGAATAGTACAGTGTTTGGAATAGTACCGTGAACAATACATGAACAATTTCGGTTTTTGGGTTCGATTGGATTTACGGAGCTTCAGTTTTGGTTCTCAAATTTTTCAATATGGAGTTGGAGTTCGTCATTGTTGAGGTCTTATTAGGAATTCTATAGTCCGGAATTTCTTAATTTTACTATCAACAAAATCGATTCTTCAAAGATCCATCTCTCAACTCTACTTTTTTATTTTATCAAAGTTGGTTAATATCGTGATTTTGTGGTACGGTATATTTTGAGAAAAATGTTAATTGTTGTTGTGGATATGAATGATTGGTATGGTTAAATGTTTGAATCTTCGTTGGGGTATGTGTTGTTGGTTTCATATTTTGAAAAGTGATTTGATAGTCGAACTGGTTTAATAATGTGGTTAAAAAAAGGATTTGGGGGATGAAATTGAGAAATTGATGAAAAAGTTAAATTTAGATTAGCTTTGGTTTATTGTTGTTTTGTTTAATTCGTAATGAGCATGAATATTTTTGGAATGTGATAAAATTATGATATGTTGAAATGGATAGGCTAATGTTGGTTCGGGTAGGAAAAATTTAGGAATAAGTTATCTTGTTGAATATTTGAATGTGGAATTTGAGTTGAACGATTTGTTTTTAGTTCATGCATTTGGAAATGTATTCATTTAATCGAAGATTGCTCTGCGATCACTTGTATTTATTCGCCAGAGAATGCCTCGAAGTATTTTAT
>NW_025832076.1:0-1881 GCF_002878395.1 Capsicum annuum | reverse complement strand
CGATCTAATTGTGTGAAGGTTGAAGTAAACTTATTGAATGAATTTTTTGAAGGTGTAAAGCCAGTGTGTTAATCTTGTACATATGAAAAATATTTTAAGTAGAGTGAAGTTAAAAACGATCAACTAAATAATTAAAGTTTGAAGCTATTATATTATAAGTTTTAGGCACAAAATTTTATATTTAATTTTGAAAATAGTTTTTGTAACTAATATTTCAAATAATTGAAAATGATGATATTATCATCACTATTTAACCTGTAATTAATCACAATAAATGCAACACCCCAAAAGATTCCAAGCTAAAATGTGTCCCTAAAATTATCAAGCATGGGCTTCTAGAGGGAATTATATTCAACTCCCTGTGGAATTCTTTAAATTTTAAATTTTCATTACGCAGGTGATTGAATAAGCTTTCTGTTGATTTAAGATTCATCCAAAACAGACATCTGGTGAGGGAGTTATAGCTATTTTATGTGCTATTCGTAAAACATAATCATTCAGGTGTTTAGCGCGTCACGGAGGATCCCAATTTCGCATTCGTCAATTTCAAATGAGACTCCATGATCGTGGCGCATCGCGGAGTAAGACAATTTGCCAATTGGCAATTTCCAGTGAGCCACCGCGATTGTGGGGCATCGCGGTGGCCCATAAAATTGGGTACCAATTATATTTTTACTCCATTTCATTAAGGGTAAAAATGGTGCTTATCTAACCTCTTGTCATCTCTAACATAGGGTTTAATCCCAAGAACACCAAAGTAAGTTTATTTTCATCAAAATCTCTCAAGAAACTCCATTAGGGTTTCAGATTAAAAAACCTCATAGCTCATGATTTAACCGTGAGTTTTAGAAGATAATTGGAGATTTGGAATCCTCACATCGCAGACTCGAAGAATCATCCATTTACTTCCTGAAATAGAGGTACGTAGGGTTTTCTCAAATTTCATGGGCATGATTTTTTAAAAGAATTTACACAAGACCTTACTATCTATACATATACATATGTTTTTACAAGTGCGGTTTTCTTTTAATATCAATAACATGTTTTCTGATATGGTTTTGAAAGAACTATTGAAATATCATGGGGTTGTTGGCTTGAATATATTTCAATAGTTGAATTGTGAACATGTGATCTGAATTTCGAAAAGGTGAGATGTATATGAATTGTGAATTCTTTAAATCCCCCACGATAATGTTTTATACCCCACACTATACTTGTCTTAAACCATCGAGAGCATGAGTTTTTGCAATTAACATGATATTACTCATAAATGATGAAGTTTGTTAAAACTATTACATGTTGAGAACAATTGTGCATGTGTTTGATGTGTGTGAAATTTCTATATATGTGCATGTTGTAAATGGCATGAAAAGTTGGAGAATTGATGTGGTACTGTGACTTGCAAGTCAATGGTATGACGATACCATATAAATGTATGCCAGGATAGAGTTAGAGTTTGATTTAAGAAAGTTAGATGGTTACCCGAAGAAAGTACGAGTTGAAAGACTCTATGCTAGACATCGTGATTTGCCGACACGGGATTAGGTTCCTTGCTTTGTGATCTTGTGCACTACCATAACATGATGACTTGATTAGGGATGTCTGCACCCTACTGTGTGATCTTGCGTGTTCCCCTTATAGGTACTCCAACCTTGCGACAAATTTAGATTGGCGGCTTGGCCGCTGGTTTCAAAGAAATATTTCAAAGTATTTAAAATGCCCATGTGATTTCTTACTATATGATATGTTTATGAACTATTTTAAATTGCTCTCATATATGTTGATTATAAATGACTATTTTAGATTAGCTTTCCGTACTAGTACATCTGCATTGCCCCCCCCCCCCCCCCCGTTTTCCAACCTCTCAGGTTTTGAGGCACA
>NW_025832075.1:0-1888 GCF_002878395.1 Capsicum annuum | reverse complement strand
TACCAGAAGGATACAAGGTCCCTAAGTTTGAGATGTTTGACAATACCAAAAATCTAATAGCCCATCTAAGAAGGTACTACGAGCAACTAGTAGGGATAGGGAAAAATGAGGCGTTATTAATGTGCCTATTCAATCGAAGTTTGAATGGTGAAGTCTTGGAGTGGTCCATGTCTCAGGAGCCGAAAAGGTGGACTGATTGGAAGATATTGGCCAAGAGTTTCCTTGACCGGTTCGCATTCAACATAGAAATAGTCCCTGATCGGTATTCACTAGATCAGATTAAACAAAAGAGCGTTGAGAGTTTTCGAGATTATGCTTTACGTTGGAGGAAAGAAGTTGCCAAAGTGCAGCCCCCCATGTTCGAGGAGGAAATGGTATCTGTGTTCTCTCACGCTCAAGAAGGAGAATATTATACCAGGATGGTGTCCGCTGTCAGAGCGACCTTTGCAGATTTGGTAAAAATAGGAGAATCATTAGAGAAAGGTATTCGGACAGGAAAAATTACCAAAACTCCGACATCATCTTGAACTGCCATGTTTTCTAAGAAGAAGAAGGAAGAGGTAGGTGGGGTTTCTGCCAATTTTTTTGCAAAATTGAAACAACGGTTCAATTCTAGAAACGTTTTATCTTCCCCGCCATCACCTAACCTTCTGCACGCATTCTACGTCTACCCCCAATACCAAACTCCACTCCCAAACATCCCACAATCATACCAAGCTCCACAGCCAAATATCTTTCCCCAATACCCAGTTCCACCTCCAAATTATCAGTCTCATTTCCAAACTACTCCCCCAAATAGACGAACAAATTTCCAAACACCTTTAAATTACCACCAAGTACCCCCCTCCTACAAACCTAAGCCCGTATAACCCCCAGCGTCCAAACCATGAAAAGAAACCTCCCCGAAACTTCACCCCACTACCTGAAATTCGCACCTAATTGTTTGAAAGATTAAAGAATACTGGTCATTTGCAACCAGTACAGCCAAAGCCTGTCAGTCCTAGCTCCCGGTTTTATCACCCTGATCAAAATTATGCCTATCATTCAGGGGCAATAGGGATAGTACCGAGGACTGTCTTATCTTGAAACACAAAATCCAAGATCTGATTGATCAAAAGGTCATCACGCTTCAAGCACCTACTCCAAATGTTAGTAGTAATCCACTGCCCAACCATGGGGGATCTACAGTTAACATGATTGAAATAGAAGGCGAATGGGCATCTGGCAAGACCATTACCCAGGTGAACTCCAAAAAGCGCAAAAGGGCGGAAGAGGTAGAAAATTAAGTATCAGCGAGAAAGCCCCATTTATAGTGATAACTACACCGACTCAAGTGTACGATCCCCCTCTAAAGAAGGAATTTATTGTGCAAACCGTTGCTGCCCAGGGGATGATGCTATCATGACGATGTTATATCCCTGAGGAATTGACCAACAAGAAAAATTCACAGAAAAGGCCAATCACTGAAGGAGAGGATAAGGAATTTTGGAGGCATATACAACCAAAGAATTACTCAATTGTCAAACACTTAGAGAAAACTCCTGCCCAAATCTCTATCTTGGCACTATTATTGAGCTCGCAACACCACCGACAGGCTCTGTTGAAGGTCTTGGAGAAAGCGTATATTCCTGCAAGAATGAGAGTTGAGAATTTGGCTGCGATGATAGGGAACGTTTTGGGGAACCATCGCATATCATTCAGTGACGAAGAGTTGTCGTTTGAAGGAGCAATGCACAATAAAGCCATGCATGCCACCGTCATTTGTCGAGATTATGCAATTAATCAGGTATTAATAGACAACGGATCTGGTGTGAATATTTATCCCCTCTTCACATTGGTCTAAATGGGCTATGATCTGGGAAAAATTCATCAAAGCCACGTAAATGTG
>NW_025832074.1:0-1640 GCF_002878395.1 Capsicum annuum | reverse complement strand
ATTGAAAAAATATGAAATAGCTATAAGAGATGAATTTAGCAGTATGGAAACAGAAGAAGAAGAACAACAACAACAACAACAACAACAAAACAAAGAAAAAGATACAAATATAAATTTAATGTTAAAACTATCAATATGTAATATGTGCTATATAGATGAATATACGTGTACATTTAAAGAATACTACTATAAGGGAGCATACAATACCGAAGAAAGTAAAGAATTAAAAAGATTAGATTTTAGTAAATTACCTAAACCATTTAGTTCAAAAATAATAAAGAATTGGGATGAAGTAAAAATAGTAGATACCCTAGGAGCAAGAATAAAATTTCTACAACAATGGTATAGAAATCTATGTGAAAAATACAGAGAAGAAATAAAAATGGAAAATACATTAATAAGGAATTTAGCATGTTGCAAGGATAAAATAGCACCTCAATTTGGATGTAAAGCAAAAATTATAAGAAAGGAAAAAGAAACAAGAAATATAAGAAGTATAAAAAGTCAAAATATAAGTATAAGAAACCAAGAAAAAGATATTATGTAAAAAATTATAAATATAAAAGACCATATAGAAAAAAGAAATCTATAAAAGAATGTACTTGTTATAATTGTGGAAAACTAGAACATTTAGCTAGAGGTTGTAAAATGCCTAAAGACCCCCAAAAAAAAAAACAAATATCAGAAATAAAGATAGAAAATGCAGAATATATGCAAATAGATTATATAGATTATGAGTTAGAAAGTAACGATAGTATATATGAAATTTCAGAAAATGAAACAGATAATGAAATAGATAGTAAATCAGATAAATAAAATGACTGAAGAAGATATAAAAATAATAACAAAGGAAGAATATTTAAATGAAGAAGGAACTGATAAGAAAATAATTTTTGATAATGATATATTTGACAAAATAAAAGGAAAAGAATTAGATTTAAGTGTAGAAAAATATTTAAATACCAACAATAAAAAACATATTTAGTAGACGAAAAGAAGAATACTATGTAGTAAGCCAAAAAGAACATGTAATAGACTATAGATATGCAAAAGGTAGAGCTAGTATACCACTAGTAACAAAAAGAATAATAAATAAAGAAATAAACGATATAAAAAGTAAAGACCCAATAAAATATGTACACCTTGGTGGAACGGAAATATTAATAACTGCAGAGAAGGAATAGATACACCAATAGAATTATATTTAGCAGATGATAGAATTATAAAACCTATAGAAAAAAGTATAATAACTGCTATAAGAGGAAGTTTAATATACAAAAAATTTAAATTTATAATAAGTACAAATTATTCAGTAGCAATAACAGATAAGAATATAGATAAATCATTAGTGTTATATTGAAAAATATCAGGAATAGAACTAATACCAGGAAGTAAAATATTTACAGCAAGATGTAAAAATCTATATGTACTAACAACAAAACATAAAATAATGGGAAAAAATAAAATTAATAAAATACAAATAGAAAGTCATTTTGAACAATTTGTAAAAACAATTGATAACAATGATTATAGTTACAAAAATAGAGATATAGAAGAAGATTTAGAAATAATAAATGATAGAATAAGTACAATGAAAATAATAGCTTTTGAAAAATCAGAATCATCAGGATCATCGAAAA
>NW_025832073.1:0-1514 GCF_002878395.1 Capsicum annuum | reverse complement strand
GCAACATATCTAGTATAATCCCAAAAGTGGGGTCTTGGGAGGGTGATGGGTGTGCTTCTGTAAGACCCCGCAAAATTTCTAAGCTTAATTCATCCTTTTAGGCTTGTCAAGGGATCTCAAACTTAGAAAATTCTAGCGAAGTTCCTAGACTTAGTTTATTTTTGGACTTCGAAAGTTGGCAATATCATTTCGTGACATTAATGTCCCTTAATGGTCCATATTTTTGTTAATTCATGATCAGAGAGGTCGATAGGTGTTCTCGAATAAGTTTTAGATTTTTCGAAACTCGTTTAGACCACGTTTGGTGTCCCAAAATAGTGGACCAACGCGATCTTGGAGCGCCGCATCACCTATCGCGTTGGTTAACATTGTTGCAAGGACTGCCAGTAAAAACAACTGAGGCTTGGCGCGATCTTGGCACGACGCGTCGGGTATCGCATCAATGCCATCGATGCGCCGCGTCGCCAATTGCGTCGATGGCCAGTTTTCAATCATTAAATATCCGCATCTTTAAGGGCAAAAGGGTCAATTTACCACCCCTATATAAGCCTATGACATGAGATTCAGCTAGGTTTTCACCAAAATATAGTTGTTTCTCTCAAATTCCCTCAAGAACAAGTCTAGGGTTTTCAATTGAAGGTTCTAATCCAGGAGATTCCACCGTTAATCTTCAAAAAAATTCCATCTAAGGTATGTAAAGTGTTGATTCGTGGGTTCCTTTCATCCATGAAGCTAAAGAAACCCTTTCAAAAATATAAATTTTGAATTACATATTATGAATTGAATCATATCCATGTTTATGTTGTTGTATGATTACCAAGTTAAAATCTTTAATACATATAATGAAATTATGTTAGGATGTGATTGGAATTCTTGTATTTAAAGTGAAAAATATTGTCATGATGTATTATTTTAATGTTCATGTCTAAGCCTCAAGTTATGCATGCAAGGTGGTTGATAAAATGCCTAAGAGAATAAGAATTATGCTTTATGACTCAATTGTGACCTAATTGATGAATCCATGCTTTACCCTTATGTTCAGAATGACCTCCATGTTATTGTTATGCATTGTAATGGTTTGGTGGAATGCTCATGAGATTAGACTTACGAAATTATGACATGTTTATATGTATTCCTATTCATGTGTAAGCTTATGACATACAAATACTTCATGAAAATCCCCAACATTTGTACTATGAATTGTTGACTATGGTCATGTGTTCAAGAAGTGTCATGTCTTGTCAGTATCATGCTATCGAGTCCTGGGGGTACTTATACCCGATAATTTAGCTGTGTGCCTAGAGACAGTTCCAGTTTCAAGATAATCTCAGTCACGCCATGATCAGTGGTATTCTCAGTCAGTTTCAGAACTCAGTAGAATTTAGTCAGTTACATGACTCAGGAAAACTCAGTAATCTAATGAACTCAGTCAATTAACAGAATTCATTAATATTCCATCAGTTCACAAAACTCAGTGAACTCAGTCTAGTTCATCTCAGTATAATTAGTTCAGT
>NW_025832072.1:0-2448 GCF_002878395.1 Capsicum annuum | reverse complement strand
AATTCATAAAGATAAGGGTGGTGGAGATTCCAGTAGTCTCCGAACCACTAGCAGCTACCTCAGATTTTTAAAGATGCTAACATAGAAGACACCAAAGAAATCAGTGATCAGAGATCATCGGATCGGTACCTGTATGTAAGGTGCAGAAAAAAGCAAGGGTGAATACAGAATCATGTGTACTCAAAAAGCATTGTTGATTGATCCTAATTCAAAGTAGTGACGAGTAACTCCACATCAATCATATAAAACAACCATACCACCCGCACCCTGGAAAGTCACTCTAATCTAACTGAATAATCAAGTCGACAGTCATAAGGATATCCTAACACAATCCAAGGAGTCCTCAATACAGTGAAATCAAGTAACAGATATTCAAGTACTTAATAAATAGTACAAAGACAACAAATACACCAATCTCAATCTGAACCATAAGTAAATAAATGCAGTATAATATTGTAATACCCCGTATTTTTCCTAGCTCAGTTTAGCTCCTAGTATGTCAAGGCCTCAAGGGTCAACTTTAAAAATGAATAACTCTTGATACGATTAGAATTTTCCATCTCTAGACCCACCAATGTATAGATAATTGAATTAGCTTTCCGACGATACCAATTATGCCTTAATCTAATACTCGTTTGAGAAGTTATGGCGCTTGTAGTGAAAGCAGTAGGGCATCACAATAAGCATCGCATCACGGAGAAGGGTAAATTTGGAATTGTCTAATTTTTTGTGGAGCACCGCGATTAGCCTGCATCGTGATAAAGCTCCAGTTCCCATTCGTCCTTTTTTAGTATCTCATCGCGATTAGCTGTATCGGGCAAAATTTCTAATTGGACAGACAGTGCATCGTGGTGAAGTGCAAAATGGCACTTGTCTTTTTCCAGTGACGCAACACGATTATGCCGCATCGAGCCAAAGGCCAAAATGGCGATCGTTTTTTTCAGTAAGCCACCGCGATAGAGGCGCATCGCGCTGGGAGGTAAATTGAGATTTCTAGTTCCGAGTAAAATTTTAAAAGCGCAATTTAGTCTTTTCCCAAGCCTTCAAATCGTGAATAACAAAGGATCAAACCTGTTCTAAGCCTATTATGCTCACTTTTCATCAACTTTCTCTCAAAGAAACCCTAGAACATCAAACCTTCATCCCCAAGAAATCCAAATTCCACCATTCTTTTTCCAAGATAGCTCAAAATTAAAGATTCACAATTCAAGAACTTCAAGAATCTATCTTCAAGAGCATAAATAGGAAATCAAAGATCAAGTTTCTCCATCTAATCATCAATTAAGGTATGTGGGATTTTCAACAAGGATAATTCTTTCATCCTTGTACCCAAAATTAGTTTTTGAAGTTAATTTTACATGAATTTACATGAGTTTTGAATTAGGGTTCATACCCAATTATTGCTATTTGAAGATTATGAGATTTTAAGTGATTTAGATGATGAATTGCATGGCCATTTTCGTATTTTCATGCGTTAGATATAAATTTCCAGATTTAGAATTGAATTATCAATATTTTCATTATTAAGCATAAACTTTATTATGATTTGACATGAATTTGATGCATGGGTTAGTAAGCCCTAGTTTGAATGTTGATATTTCAAGAATGACTATGCTTTAAGCATCCCATGACTAGTGATTTTAGATTTTAATAAAGATCTAATTTTTTATCTCAGCTTAGACATGGAATCTACTTTGCAGTTTCAGTTATAGTTTAAATTAACAGATATACAGTTGGTTTTCATTATAAACCATTATACTAGTTTAAAAATGGATTTCCTACAGAATGAGCATACAGATTAAAGGCAGTAGTATTTAGCACCGAGTAGGGTATGTTTACATGCCCCAGAACTATGAGCCAATGTAGGTACGGATTATCATATTATTTCTATTTCTGTATGGATGACAGTCACAGATGTAATCACTTAGTTTAGGTTATACTCCTTGGTAAGAGTATGACACCTCTCCCCAATGTGAGGTTTTCCCATAAGGAAACTAGACGTTGGGGACACTATGATAGCTCACATAGTGTATGTCGATTAGAAGAAGCTCCCTACAGCTTACATGTAAAGAATAACAGAAAAACTTTTAGAAACTAAGTGTAAAGGCTCACAAATTTTATTCAGATATTACTTTATATGAGGCATTAGTTACAGATGTCAGCTTTCAGATTTCAGATGTAAAAGTGAGTCCTTTCTAAACTTAGACAACATAATTTAAAGATAGAATACGAGTACAACTTTTAGAAACTAAATTCTATGACTCACTAGATCTATGCAACATGTTTTTCTATCCATGAATATGATTTTTAGTGTTCAAATATTTCAGCTTATGTGAGTCATCTACATTTAGCATGCATTTTTTTACAAATTTATAATGATATCGAGATATTAATTTACTTGTGCATTCACCCCCATATACTCAATACAATCCAGAAGTACTGATCCAC
>NW_025832071.1:0-1008 GCF_002878395.1 Capsicum annuum | reverse complement strand
TTGTTTTTCTTTAAAAGAGGAAAAATAATGAAAAACAATAAAACAAAATGATTAGCTCGAATCCAAAAGTAGGTTGCCTACGTATCATGTTGTACTTGAATCAGATCTTGCGTATTTCGGGAAGCATGTGCATAAACATTTTTTTTTCTTTGCGAAAACGAAAATAAGCAAACCAAGGAAAGACGTAACATCATAACATTTTGAAAAAAGAAAACAACAAAACGTACAAAAGTTTGGGACCACTTTAAAACTAAACAACAAATATGAAACAACATTATAGACCCCTAAGACGACATAGGTGAAATTACTAATAAAGACTCTAATACCAAAAACAATTTGACTTCGACTGAAAACCGACACCACCCTACAATGACAGACACATAAAAGACTCAAACTGAATAAAGATAAGAAGTGCTCTTTCAGACTGGTGCTCTGCATGATGACCCTGGCTGATGTGGACCTGCCTCTGAAGTTCTCTTTCTCCCATTTAAAGTTTATAGCATATCCTATAAAGACACCCTGATACCGGGGAAGAAGCTTCGGGCCCGTATTCCTACTTCATGAGGAGTGGACTTGGAAAGATTATTCTGACACCTTTCTATCGTCTTAAACAAATCTGCTAGCTGAACCCTCAGTGTTTCCACTTTGGACCCTACACTTTCATCCTGATGATCGTCTACTATGTATTCTTCCTGTATTCTCCCTCTAAGCTGCGCTGGTAAGGGTTGACTGATACCCCAAGGGATAGATTGAAGCCAAACCCCATATCCTTGAGTGTAGCCCGGATTATCCAAACTTTCTTTGAGTGTATCCACACCCAGCTTTGTTGTGTGCTTCTAAAACTGCTCATACATGCTCTCACCTAAGGCTTGGTCCTTGAAGTACTCAACATTCTTCAGAAGATCCACTGCTGGTGGCACGTCCTGCAGCCTACCCAACTGGCGCATTGCCCTAGAAGGAATGTATGGTCTAGTGCAATTGATCCGTAACATAACTAAAGGGAGCTGC
>NW_025832070.1:0-1311 GCF_002878395.1 Capsicum annuum | reverse complement strand
CTTTCTCAATCCTTTGGTATTTAGAGGGTCAACTCTAATACAATCACAAAAAATAATATGGCCAAGGAAAGCTACTGATCTTACCAGAACTTATACTTACTGAATTTGGCAAATAACATATGGGCTCTAAGAGTATGTAATACTATTTTGAGGTAGTCTGCATGATCAGTCTCATTATGGGAATAGATAAGGATGTTATCTGTGAAGAATATGACAAACATGTCCATGTACTGCTTGAACACTCTATTCACCAAGTCCATGAAAGCTGTTGGGAATTCATTAGACCAAAATAAATAACTACAAATTCAAAGTGACCATACCAAGTTCAAAAAGTTATTTTAGGAATGTCACATTCTCTAACTTAGAGATGATGATTGTTAGAATCGAGGTTTATCAGATAAAGTAACTGGCACCCTAAAGTTGGTCGAATAAGTCACTAATTCTGGGGAGTGGATACTAATTCTTGATGGTGACTTTTTTCAACTGGCGGTAATCATACACTATAAGAGAACCATCTTTCTTTGGCAAGAAAAAGACAGGAGCACCCAATGGGGAAACACTAGGTCTGATAAATTCCTTGTCTAAAAGATCTTTCAACTATTCTTTGAACTTCCTAAACTCTATGAGAGCCATTTTCTAGGGCAGAATATATATAAGGCTGGGTAAGTAGAGGAAGGTCAAGTCCGAAGTTGATTTCCTTTTCGAGAAACATACCCAAGAATTATCCAAGAGGAAGGTTAAGTCCGAAGTCCAGGAAGATCTTTGAGAAACATATATGGAAATTCCCTCACTACTAAAAGTTACCCAAGAATTAAAATCTATAAACTATAGTCTTTAACTCAAACAAGATGGTAGACACACCCCTTGGATATCATGTTTTTTCCACTAATGTATGAAACAAGCTGACCCATAAGGATTAAAGTACTACCCCTCCATTCAAGGACTGCTTCATTTAGAAAATTAAAATAAACAACTCTATTTCTTAATCAACTGAAGCATAGCATGAGTGGAATCAATCCAAGCTGAGAATAACATCAAACTAAGTCATATATAACTCCACAAGATCAACTAAGGTGACTTTTTAGGATATTATGATCGGACAGTTCCTGTATACCTGCCTGGCTATAATAGAGACACCTACTGGGGTGGACACTGAGAAGGGTTCTACTAAAGTCTAAGGATTGACACTGAAATTAATAGTTAGGTAGGGAGTTACAAAAGAAAGAGAAGCTCCGGGATCTAACATAGCATAAACATGTAAATAAAAAACCTATAACATACCCATAACCACAATAGGAGAACTTTCCTAAT
>NW_025832069.1:0-2347 GCF_002878395.1 Capsicum annuum | reverse complement strand
CATATAGTAGTAGTAGATAGATAATATATACTTTGAAATTATCACAAGATCTTTTATTTTCAAAATTTTGAAATTATAAACTATAAGATAATGATATTTACAAATTTTATCTTTTGTAACAAACTGATATTATATTCAATTTTAAATTTGAATATTTGAATAAAATATTAGTTGGCAACAAAATCTAACTTTGTAACCTCTTATATATATGTGTGTGCGTGTATATATATATATACACACACCATTTCAGTGAACATATATGATGTCTTCCTTCTTCTTCTTCTCAATTTTTTTCTTTTTTTTTTAAAAACTATTTTTAGATTTAGATTTTACTTATTTCAAAAAAAAAAAAATTAGTATAACTGTTTCATTCTCAAAAGTGTTGATTACTTTTTGTTTATGCGTTTTAATGTTATTTTGTCATATATATTCTTTTGCATTTCTGAAATTTATATCGTTTGATTGCAGGAATTATTCAAGATTATGAAAGGTATTACATGGAGTATCTACAATTTTCGTTTCTTTTGTTTAACAAAATAATATTAACCACTGAGGAATTACAGAAACTTTATTAGGTCATCTCTATTTATATAACTAATTAGAGATGGCCAATTAGTAGTCAATTATTTCATGTTTTGAAATTACTTATATTGTTCATCAAGGAAGTTGGACGTCGGTTTCAATAATAGTTCCAGGCTTCCGGCATAAAGGTATGATTTCGGGGTGCACCCATTTGGTGATATTGCCACCATAATCACTCACTTGGATCCTTAGTTTTAGCGCTCCACTTGGTGGGTTAGTCATGTCAAACACAGGTCCATATGCACTCCTCATTGGTTTCATTTGTTGCATTTTTTCTTTTCTATTGTTAGCCACCACTAGCTTTGCTCCACTGTAACTGCATACTGTACGTTTTCACCTTGCTGCATGTTTCATTACCTGATAACTTGCATGCACTACAACCGGTTCCATTGCTGTAGAGCTTCGAGCAGACTACGGTGAATGTCAGTGACCTGCACATTATTCATGTAACCACATGCTACATCTTTGCCATTAGAAGTGACATAAAAGGTACCTTTGGAAGCAATAGATTGTTATAGCATAGAGCAGGCAGGAAAAAAATCATGCAAACAAGACTATTATAATTAACAGAGATTCCCATTTATTTAATGATACAAAAGGGGCAAATATATTGATTTTGTGGCCGGTATATTTTCTTTTATTTTTTCTTAAAATTGTAAAATAATTCAATAATCATGTTCTACTGTGATGACTACTCTATAATTCGAGAGTTCGAAATCATTAATCATCATTTTTATTTTTATATCTATGTAAAATTCTTTTGTATATATTCATATTACAATCTTATATAAATATATTTTTTTTATTTTCATTGTAGGAATAGGAGTAGCTATGTGAATTTATTTGAAATCATTTTATTAGACTATAAAGTTATTGCTTATATGCTTGAATTTAGGATAACAACTTTTTATTGTAAGACCCCGCAAAATCGCGTGTCAAATTCAGCTTGTAAAGCTCCATGAAAGATCCCAAGACTTAGAAATTTTGCTAAGTGTTCAAGATTCAACACTTAGTCTCATTTTAGACCTCCAAACTTCGATGATTTATTTGCGACCTTTCCGACCTTCTTTTTTAGATTTTCAAGTTGCGTTGCGATGGGGTAAGGTCGTAGTACATCTCGGATAAGTTTCGAAATTTTTTGAATAGCGTAAGGGCATGTTTGGATTTCCAAAACAGTAGCTCCGGGCGATAGGCCCGCGTCGCCCCAGCTAAAGCCCTGCTCTAAGGCAGGCGTCGCCTGGGGTAGTCCACCGGGATTAGGCAGGAGCTGTTTTGTGAAAATTTTAACTTTTGAAAGAGAGTCGCCACTTAATTTTGAAAAGGAATTAAGAAACCTTTATAAAAGTTACTTCAAACGATTCAAAACAGAAAAATTGTTTTAAGTTAGAGATTCCGAGTAAGTGGTTCTTATTAACGTTTTAGGAAGGTGTTAGGCACCTAAAACCTCCGCTAACTTGTGGTTATCCGGACTGTTTGAAAATATTCTTTTGATTAACTTCGGAAAATTAATTTGTTGGAAAAATAGTTGATTATGGAAAAAAAAAAGTTTTTTACAAAATCAATTTTTTAGTGACTTAGTTAGGGATTTAACTAGGTTCGTAAAGAGATAAGTAAACAAATAAAGGGGGAAAGGGAAAGAAGGGAGAAGTAGTGATTTAGGATTTTAAGAACAAACCATCGGCGTTGACCTAATCTAGTTGGGTTCTCAACCCATTTTTCTTTTCACCTGTCCTAATTCTATCTTTCGAGCCCTTGGCTCGAGTTT